>NC_052475.1:4103392-4208146 GCF_009730915.1 Dioscorea cayenensis subsp. rotundata
TTAATTTACTTTAATATATAAACTCGTAGCGTCACCACAGGTCTCCCACATTAGTTATATATTAATCTTAACTAACAATACACAAATCTCTCTCATGCTGCCATTTGACACCTTCTAATTGTAGTTTAGTGGGTCCCACACCAACCCACCATCCCCCTCTCAATACATATATATAATATTAATTATAATATATATATATATATCTACCATTATATTATATACTTATCTCTTTGTTTTTTAATTTTGTTTTAATTGTTTTTTATTATTTTTCATATATATATATATATATATAGACATAAACATGATTTTGTATATTTTAATGTTTTTAATTTTGTTTTCATTATTTTTCATCTATATAAATAATATTGGTGTTTGTGCTTTTTTTTTTGTATTTTTTGTTAATTGATTTAAAAAAAGAGTAATGCTATTCGTCCCGATAAAATTACCCGATTTCATAGCCCGAACCATGTGGATGCTTCACGTGATTTCATTTTCTCTCTCCTATGCACACAATGAAAAAAAAAATTCACCCGTTCAAAGCCCTACCCCATCTTCATCTCTCGCCTTGTCTTTCCCTCCGCTTCGGCTGACAAAACTCCGTTGACGACGACAACGAAGAAGATGAAGATGAAGAGGAATACGTTGGAGATCGCTCCGGTGAGGCCTGCTTCCCTCCCACGGATGGCGCTGACGCCGTGGCCGCATCCTTGGCTATGATTCTCAGCGGGAAGTTAAGCAACGCTTGCGACCCTCGCATCCAAAACGGCGCCCAATCATACGCCATCGCTGCATCCTCCGTCGTCTCGCCGGATCCCTAATCTCCTCCGCGAATTTCCCCCATGATCTCTATCTCACTCTTCTACAGTGTTTCTCCTTCGTCGGCACCAGCGCCTCTAGAAACACCTCCTCCACCACCGGTTTGATCTTGACCTCCGGCACCGTAGCACCATCAAGGACCCATCCATTGCTGAAGGCATCGTGGAGGAACCCAAGGATGACCATGTCATCAGAGTCGTCGGCACGGAACTAGAGCTCACCCAGTGCTCTCTGACGATGCTCCCGAAGCTCGCTGTCCGATTATAGTAATTTGAAGGAGAGAAAGCGAAGGAAGAAGATAGTGAGTAAGAGAGAGAAAATAAGATGACCTGTAGCATCCACGTGGTTCGGGCAATGAAATCGGGAACTTTATCGGGACAAATAGCATTACTCTTAAAAAAAATGATTTGTATCATAAGATGAAGCCCGTAGCACAAGCACGGGCATTGATACTAAATATAATATTAATCTTAATTAATATTACACAGAATTCCTCTTATGATGCTGTTTGACACCTTCTAATTGGTTTTTTTAGTTGAGTGGTCCTATACCAACCCACCATCCCCTCTCAATACATATATGATATTAATATATTATATACTTTTTTTTTTTTTAATTTTGTTTTAATTGTTTCTCATGCATATATAAATATAGACATGATTTTGTATATTTTTACTCATTTTTTTCATATTATTTTTTTCACATACATATATATGATTTTTTTTTTGTATTTTAATTGTAAAATAATAAAATAAATATATAGATAAATTGTTTTTTAATTTAATTTTTATTGTTTTTCATATATCTATATATGATTTTTTTTATTTGTATATTATATTATTTATTATTTATTTGATTAAATTTATCAGATAAGATTAGTGTTTGGTTAGTTTTTCACATTTTCTTAAGTGATTTTATTTTTTTAAAATTTATTTTTTATAATTCGCATCATTGAAAGTTATGAAACTCATAGCATAAGCATTGGTATCTATGTTGGTATACATAATATTAATCTTAGGGATTTTATTCTTTTAAATTTGTTTGTTTTTGATTGGTCTTTTTTTTTAAAGATCCCACACCAACTCTTTCTCTCAATACAAATAATAGTATTTTTTTAAACATTGTTTTAAACAATAAAATATATAGATTTATTGTTTAATTGTCTCTCTATATATATAATATTATTTTGTTTATTTTAATAATTGTTGATTTATTTATTTTTATGTAGTTTTATTATCTCTATATATATACGGTGTTTTTTTTTATTTATATATATATATATATACGTACTACTTAAATGCCTCTGTCATTGGCTTGATTTTGATTAATATGTATTTTATTTATTTACTTATTTTTAGTTGAGTGGATCACACATCACTCATTCACTGACCTTTTTTTTCTCTCAATACATATATGATGTTAATATTATATATTAATATCAATATATATTATACTATATTATATTATATGCTTACTAATAATAATATTTTTATTTGTTTTAATTTTTTCCTTAATTTTTATTTTAAGTTTTTTTTATTGTTTTCATATATATATATATATATATGGACATAAACATGATTTTGTATATTTTAATTTTCTTTTTGTTAGATATATTGTGCTTTTATTTTAATTTTATTTTTATTTTATTGTTTTTCATATATATATATATATATATATATGTTTTTGTTATTATTTGTATTTGTTTTATTTAATTTATTTCATAATATTGGTGTTTTTTATATTTTTTTGTTAAATTATTTATTTTAAATGATTTGTATTATTAGCTAAAGCTCGTAGCGCACGCACCGATATCCACACTAGTATCGGATAATTTTTTCCGAAAAAAATTCCATTGACTGACATATGGCAACAACTCATTTACATTAAATATTTTTAAATTATGAGGATCAAAATCAATAATGATCAAATACACTTAAAAAATAAAGTATTTAAACCTTATAAATGAAAACAAATCATGAAATACACTTGTTATATCTAAAAATAAATTATAAAATTTTATAAAAAGAAAAACATTAAATGTGGGGTCCATCAATTCCAACACAGCAGTGACAGCTCACCAAAGTGGGGCCCATAGGAAGAACCCTACAAATTTCTTTATATACTAATACTATACAACTTCTTTGATTGACACTTTCCCTTTGCAAGGACTACTACCGCCGGCTCGCCGTCCCTCTCGGAGCACCCATCAGCTGTTCGAGGAAAAGCCCCAGTGAAGAAGGTATACTATTTCCGACTCAATTCTAACTCAGATGCTCTTTTTCTTCATGAATTAAGTTTGTATCTTGATCACTGGGTTGTTTTTGTTGCCTGCCATTTGCTGTGGTGAGGGAAAAGTAGGAGTTTATGATCAGCATGTTGAAAAGATTCGTTTTTTAGTTGTTGGATAGTATACATGGATTTTATAAAAGTTGAAAGTATGCTTTGAGCTTTAACCTAATATCAATGTTAGCTGTGTGTGTTGCTAGCCTTGATTATGTGTGCAAGTTCTTTTTGAAGAAATGATTTTTTGATGATGCATGTGTATTTTTATCTCCTTTAGTGTGCGAGTTCAATTGATGAATTTGTGTGTGAGTGTCTTGTTTGTGAGTTCAGTTGAAAGGATGGCTTTTGATGCTTTTGCCTCTTCTCAATCGAGTGATTGATTTCAATTGGGGTCTTGTCTGTGTATGTGTGTTTAGTTTGAAAGTTTGAAACTTTTGATGCTTCATGGCTTTTTATCTCGTTTGAGGTTAGCACGATTGATGATTTTTTGGTCCGGGGAGTCTGAAGGCAATAAGTACTTGGGAGATGGCTTCAATTGATGAATTTGGGTTACTGAGTAGGTTAGAAGAAACCTTTGTGTAAGTCTTGTTGAAAGAATGATTTTTTTAAGCGACAGTTATTATTTATTTATTTTTATCTCATTAGATGTATGTTTAGTTAGAATTCTATAATTGAGTCAATTCATAATGCTTACATCCACTTAAGCAGTCTATTTTACATTTGAATATAGCTGGATGGGTTAGTGGTGAATTCAGCAAGATGATACTTTTCTGTTGAAACTGAAATTCTTCTTAGTTATGTTTTTCACCCCAGGAAGCTTGTTTGGTGGTTTTTTCAACTTGCGAAGGGCATTAAATGAAATTCTCTTGGTGTCTTAATCATGATCATATTCTTTTGATAGAAAGTTGGCTAATGCAGGTAGGTTATGCCTATGTTTTTACCTTTGCAAACCTTAATATTTGTTGAATCTTCCAGCTTATGTGAGGCTCCACATGTTTCTCACTCTTCAGATTTTTTGTTCATTAAGGTTGCTTTGTCTCAGTGCTTCTGTTGTGAGAAATATCTTCTATCGAATAATCCATGAATATTTTTTTTTATTTCTTGTGAAATTCTTCCATTCATCTTTTCTTCCACAATTTACTGGAGTGGATTTCTCATTTTATTGGCTTGGGTCAAAAAGTCTGCATACCTAAATCATTGTGTCTGTCTAATTTAATGTTGAATGATTATACATGTGAAAGGTGAGTTATAGTGCAATAATATAAAGAAAAAGGTTCTGTCAATTACATATTGGGAGTTCTGAACTTTGAATTTGTAAAAATTAGCACATTGATTGCTACTCTTTTGAGCAGCGAGCTGATGGCCACTGTGGGACAAGCATCTGTGATAAAGTGGCAGTTTCAGGTAATATTTGACAGAAATCCTTGCTCAAAAGGCAATTTCCTCGTCTTTAGCTCTTTTGAAGGGCTGTGTTTTTACTTATGTGGTATCTTATGTTTATCCCTCCCACCACAAATTCTTACCGTCTATCTTGTTTGATTGGTCTATCTTGTTTGATTCTTTTAAAGGGACCACGAAGACAAAGCCTTTTTCTGCGAAAGCAATCTAGTCAAATAAGGTTCCATGTATGTCGGAGAAACTCTGCTGTCAGAAGTTTGAAAGCATTTTCCAGTGAGGGGACGCCATGGATTCCAAGAGCTGTGTCTTCAAGACGTACACAGACCCCAATAGCTCAAGATTCTGATGTAGTGAAACAACCTGTTGAAATTATACACTTCTATCGGTGTCCATTATTGCAAAACAGTGCAACTGCCGAGCTTCTCAGGAAGATTCAGCTTAAAATTTCTAGCCAAATTGTTGGGTTGAAAACGGAGCAATGTTTTAACATTGGACTGAGTTCTGAACTATCAAGTGAGAAGCTTGAAATACTCAAGTGGCTTCTAAAAGAGACATATGAGCCTGAGAACTTAACCACTGAAACCTTTCTGGATAAAGAAGAGATCAATGAAGATATCTCTACTATTTTGATTGAGGTAGGCCCACGTATGTCTTTCACCACGGCATGGTCTGCAAATGCGGTATCTATTTGCCAAGCATGCACATTGACAGAAGTGACTCGCATGGAGAGGTCAAGAAGATATCTGTTGTATTTAAAGGCTGGAAGCAATCCCCTGGAGGATAGCCAAATCAATGAGTTTGTGTCTATGATTCATGATCGAATGACAGAGTGTGTCTATCCTAAGAAGCTCACATCATTTAAATCAACCATTGTACCTGAGGCTGTTAGCTTTGTTCCAGTTGTTGAGAGAGGAAGAAAGGCTCTGGAGGAAATCAATATGAAAATGGGTCTTGCTTTTGATGAGCATGATATTCAGTACTATACAAGTCTCTTTAGGGATGATATAAAACGCAACCCATCAACTGTTGAGCTCTTTGATATTGCCCAATCTAATAGCGAGCATAGTAGGCATTGGTTTTTCAACGGAAAGCTTATTATAGATGGTCAGCCTATGAATAGAACCCTCATGCAGATTGTGAAGAGTACTTTGAAGGCAAATCCGAACAATTCTGTGATTGGCTTCAAAGACAACTCCAGTGCAATTAAGGGATTTGCTGTAAATCTGCTGAGGCCAACAAAACCTGGTGCCACATCTCCCTTGTGCAGATTCAAGCATGACCTTGATATTTTATTTACCGCAGAGACTCACAATTTTCCTTGTGCTGTTGCTCCTTATCCTGGTGCTGAAACTGGTGCTGGAGGTCGTATTAGGGACACACATGCAACAGGAAGGGGATCATTTGTCGTAGCTTCCACAGCTGGTTATTGTGTTGGTAACCTTCACATTGAAGGTTCATATGCTCCATGGGAAGATCCATCTTTTGTGTATCCTACGAACTTAGCATCGCCTTTGCAGATTCTAATTGATGCAAGTAATGGGGCATCAGACTATGGAAATAAATTTGGAGAGCCTTTAATCCAAGGTTTTACAAGAACATTTGGAATGAGGCTACCAAACGGCGAAAGACGTGAATGGCTGAAACCAATAATGTTCAGTGGAGGAATAGGCCAAATTGATCATTCTCATATAGAGAAGGGAGAACCAGATGTTGGAATGCTGGTTGTGAAGATTGGAGGTCCTGCATATCGAATTGGGATGGGTGGTGGTGCTGCTTCCAGCATGGTTAGCGGTCAGAATGATGCTGATTTGGATTTTAATGCTGTCCAGAGAGGAGATGCTGAGATGGCACAAAAACTGTACCGTGTTGTTCGTGCTTGTGCTGAAATGGGAGAAGACAACCCAATTATCAGCATCCATGATCAAGGTGCCGGTGGTAACTGTAATGTTGTGAAGGAGATTATTTATCCCAAAGGAGCTGAAATTGATATCCGAGCTATAGTTGTTGGTGATAGTACATTGTCAGTCCTGGAGATATGGGGTGCTGAGTATCAGGAGCAGGATGCTCTTTTGGTGAAACCTGAAAGCCGGAACTTGTTGCAGTCTATTTGTGAAAGGGAAAGGGTTTCTATGGCTGTTATTGGGACGATCAGTGGCAGTGGACGAGTTGTTTTAGTGGATAAGTCATCTATTGAGCACTGTCAATCAAGTGGACTCCCTCTTCCATCTCCAGTTGTGGATCTTGAACTTGAGAAGGTTCTTGGGGACATGCCTCAGAAATGCTTTGAATTTAAGACCACAACTCCAGTTCTTACTCCCCCAGATATTGCTCCAACAACCACATTGATGGATTCACTGGAAAGGGTCTTGAGGCTTCCCTCAGTTTGCTCAAAACGCTTCCTGACAACGAAAGTGGACAGATGTGTGACAGGTCTTGTGGCACAGCAGCAGACAGTTGGAGCCTTACAACTCCCACTTGCTGATGTAGCTGTTATTGCTCAGACGCACTCCGGTCTCACCGGTGGTGCGTGTGCCATTGGGGAGCAGCCGCTGAAGAGTCTTTTGCATGCAAAGTCAATGGCACGTTTGGCTGTTGGTGAAGCATTGACAAACCTTGTCTGGGCAAAAATTACCTCTCTTGGTGATGTCAAAGCAAGTGGGAACTGGATGTATGCAGCCAAGCTTGATGGAGAAGGTGCAGCTATGTATGATGCTGCTACAGCCCTTTCAGAAGCCATGATTGAACTTGGTATAGCAATTGATGGGGGCAAGGACAGCCTTTCTATGGCAGCTCATGCTGGTGGTGAAATTGTCAAGGCTCCTGGAAATCTTGTCATCAGTACCTATGCTACTTGCCCTGACATTACATTGACTGTTACCCCGGACTTGAAGCTTGGAGATGATGATGTAGGTTTTCTAGTGCACATTGATTTAGCCAGAGGGAAACGGCGATTAGGTGGCTCTGCTCTTCTACAGTCATTCAACCAAATCGGCGATGAGTGTCCTGATCTTGATGATGTTTCCTATCTAAAGAAGGCTTTTGAAGCTGTTCAGCAACTGCTTGGCGAAAAATTGATCTACGCTGGTCATGATATCAGTGATGGTGGACTTATAGTTAGTATCCTTGAAATGGCATTTGCGGGGAACTGTGGTGTTCAATTGCACCTAAACTCAAGGGGGTGCAGTCTTCACCAGTTACTGTTTTCAGAAGAACTTGGTCTTATTCTTGAAGTCAGCTCAACAGATATACATTATGTCAGAGGAAAGCTTGAAAAGGCTGGTGTTTATGGGGAGGTCATTGGCCGTGTTACTGCATCACCTGTAATCGAGTTATTGGTTGATGGAACACCTCAGCTGAAAGAAGAAATGCCTTATCTGAGGGACCTATGGGAGGAAACCAGTTTTCATCTTGAGGGACTTCAGAGGTTGGCCTCTTGTGTAAAACTTGAGAAAGAAGGCCTGAGAAGCAGACAGGCACCGTCATGGGAATTATCTTTCACACCTGAATTTACAGATGACAAATTCATGTTGGTGACTGAGAAGCCAAAAGTGGCCATCATTCGTGAGGAAGGAAGCAATGGGGACAGGGAAATGTCTGCAGCATTCTATGCTGCAGGATTTGAACCTTGGGACATCACAATGTCTGACCTGAGTGGGAAAGTTTCATTGGATCAGTTCCGCGGGCTTGCATTTGTTGGAGGTTTCAGTTATGCTGATGTACTAGATTCTGCTAAAGGTTGGTCTGCATCCATAAGGTTCAACCAGCCTTTGCTACAGCAGTTTCATGAGTTCTATAATCGGCCAGATACTTTCAGCCTTGGTGTTTGTAACGGATGCCAGCTCATGGCTCTTCTTGGATGGGTACCGGGCGCTGATGTTGGTGGTTCTCTAGGTGCTGGTGGAGACACATCACAACCAAGATTCATTCACAATGAATCAGGTCGCTTTGAATGCCGTTTTACTAGTGTGAGGATTGGGGATTCTCCAGCTATCATGTTCAAGGGAATGCAGGGCAGTACACTGGGTGTTTGGGCTGCTCATGGTGAGGGTAGAGCATATTTTCCGGATGATGCTGTCTTGAATCAGGTTCTTGAGTCCAGCTTGGCTCCTTTGCGGTATTGTGACGATGTCGGTGGTGTCACTGAAGTTTATCCATTCAATCCCAATGGTTCACCACTAGGTGTTGCAGCCCTTTGTTCTCCTGATGGCAGGCACCTTGCTATGATGCCGCACCCCGAACGGTGCTTCATGATGTGGCAGTTTCCTTGGTATCCGGAGGGATGGAATGTCAAGAAGAAGGGTCCAAGTCCATGGTTGAAAATGTTTCAGAATGCACGTGAATGGTGTTCTTGAAACTGGTACTTCCTTTGGACTTTCATGTTTTATTGCTTCCTTTTCTTTTACAAACTGACTTTTTTTCCCCTTTTGGATTTCAGGTTGCTGAAAGAAGGCTATTGGTTCATGTTCAGCTTTTCAATACTCCGATATACTTATTCTCTCTAATTGTTGTTATGATTGAATGAGATTTTGTTCTCACCAGCAAATGCTTGTCATGCTTCATGGATTCAAAATATATCCTCTGTTTGCTAATAACTAGTCCAGACATGAAGCAGGGAGTTGAATGCTTGTTTCTCTGGATTCTTGAGCATATTACCAATTTTAAGTTATATAGTTAAAATTTTTCAAATCTGAGTCTTCAGATGAAAATTTTCAAGCTTAACTGCAGTGATCTCTAGAGTTGTATGCTATGATGTATTCTGTGAATGTTACTTATTATCTCATAGGATTGATTCCAATATTCTGTAATACTCCAAATTGCTTCTTTCTTCTGGGTTGCAGTTGTTGCCACATGTCATAAAGGAAGCTCCATCTGCACCCATTAAGTTGCAATCTATGACAACATTATTACAGCAGAATATGATTTTGCTGACCTTTTGACACATGGTTGTCACTGCTTGTCCAAAAATATGACATATTATACATGTTCATGGAGCTAATGTTCGACCATGTTTTAATTATTGTTTATTATTATTTTTTGTTTTTTGGTAAAGGAGAAGAATGCTCCATATGGACATTGGAAGAGGTTTCGATTAATTTGGAATGAAGACGAGATGCACTTTTGTTTTGAACTCTGTACTGGACTTTCTCTTCTGGTTTATTCTTCTAAATTCAAGTGGAGTTCTTGCTATTCTTTCTGTTATGTTTATTTATTGTTTTTCTTATGTTGTAAATAAATTTTTGTAAGTTTCTGTTCATAATTTTCTAGTGTGATTCAATAAATCACAGTGACTTGTTAGGATTTATACTGATTCTCTCTCTCTCTCTCTCTCTGTGTGTGCCTTTTGATTGATTGCTTATTTTTCATGATTTCAATCGCCTCAAAAAAGAAGGAAAAAGAAAAAAAATGTTACAGCAGTTTTAGTGCCCAATCTCACACTGCCGGCTGCCACTAAAGAAACTTATATTTTTCTGCTCAGAGGTGAGACTTTCAGCCTTGGATTGAAGGTGTTATTTTATTGTGCTCAGATGGTGATAATTTGTCTTAGTTTGAAAGTGCTATTTTGTTGTGCTTCTTATTAAATACTTCATTCTTTGTTTTCTAAAATTCTTTCAGGATTCTCGAAAGGAGCTAAGCTAAGGAGGAGAGTCTCATTGAACTACTGCAATGACTACAAACATGAATGGAGATCATGGACAAGAACAGAAGGAAATGGTTATGTCAAATGGTTTTGAAAACCATGACGATAACTCTCTGGCCATCCGAGTTGAGGATAGAGGACAACACAGTGATGTTGGTAATGGTGGTCATGGAAATGGTAGCACAGAGAAGGTGGAGGAACACTTGGAGAATGTGACTGGGGAGATGGCACGGCTAGAGCCTCCAAGGGCAAGGAGCAAGAGGGTGGCAGCATTGGATGCATTCAGAGGACTCACCATTGTGGTAAGGCAACATATATTTTTATAAAATTATAATAGATTGTTCTCTTTGGTTGGTGATATGAATTCATGGTTCAGATAATGATATTGGTTGATGATGCCGGAGAAGAATATGATAAGATTGATCATTCACCATGGAATGGTTGTACTCTCGCTGATTTTGTCTTGCCCTTCTTCCTCTTTCATTGTTGGGGTTGCCATTGCTTTTGCTCTCAAGGTTTGTACAGTTAATTGTTTTGGTTTGGTTTGGTTTCTATTCTTCTATCTGAACCTTTGAATGCATTTGCAGAGAGTTCCAAGAATCTCAGATGCAATGAGAAAGATCACAATTAGAACACTCAAACTTCTCTTTTGGGGAATTCTCCTTCAAGGTTATCACATTCTTCACTCTTTCTTGATCTAAATTGCCACGCTTTGCTCTCAATACAATACTCACTGTAGGTGGATACTCCCATGCACCTGATGGCCTCTCTTATGGTGTCGACATGAAGCGGATTCGATGGATGGGCATCCTACAAGTACTATCAATCCATTCCTCAATACCTGTCCTTGTCTGAAACTGATACTTTAAACTCTTATTTTGATCTTTTGATTGCAGAGAATAGCTCTGGTTTACTTTGTGGTGGCTATGATTGAAGCTCTGACTGCAAATATCCGCCCTACTGTCCTCAGACCCCATCGTTCTGCCATCTTTCAGTGCACATCATTGGCAATGGTAATTGAAAAATATCTCATACATTATTTCTAGTGTTGCCCTGTATTTGATCAATGTATGGTCGCTAAGTAATTCTCTAGGCTGGGTGGTTTTGTCGCGCTTATCATATACATCATCACCACATATGCACTCTATGTTCCGGACTGGAGCTTTGTATTCCGTAACCCGGGAGATATCAACGACGGGAAGAGATTTTTGGTATGTTAGAAAACTTTCTATTTAGGTCTTTTTTTATATGGAAATTTATTTGGAGGTGCTGTTCCTTTGTTTTCAGGTTCAGTGTGGTGTTCGTGGACACTTAGGACCTGCTTGCAATGCAGTTGGTTATATCGACAGGCAAGTTTGGGGTATCAACCATATCTACACTCAGCCTGTTTGGAGAAGATCAAAAGAATGTACCTATAATTCGCCGAATCTCGGACCTCTCAGAGATGATGCTCCTTCATGGTGTCTCGGTCCATTTGAACCGGAAGGCTTGTTGAGGTATGTTCGTTTATCCTTCCTTTCAACAAAAATCCGATGACATACAATCAAATTTTTATATGTTCTAGTTCTTGGTTTCAGCTCTGTGTCGGCCATTGTTTCAGGCACCATTGGAGTTCATTATGGGCATGTTCTTATTCATTTTAAGGTACCTTAAATTGATTGAATTCTTGTCCACTAGTTTTTCCCGTACTAATAATAGAACTTCGGTTGTACGCAGAATCATTCGGATAGACTTAAGCAATGGTTGTTAATGGGGCTTGGTCTAATCATCTTCGCCATCATCTTCCATTTCACAAATGGTATGCTTTTTACATTTGTATCATGGTGATCTATTCAATTCCTTGATTCTCTGCTTATGTTTGATGGAAACTAAACATAAATTATTTTAACTTCTAAAATAAGTAAGATAATGATCTGTTTAAGAATATATCATTATAAATTTCAAAATAATTGAGATCATGATTTATTTAAGAAAACGTCAATTTACTTTGACATGGATTTTCTGTTTTACATATATACGTTTGCGAAAACTTGAAATTGTGCATATGCCCTTGTCAAGGTTCTCCATATATATTCACGAGATGAGATTTATATATATATACACTTACAAGTATAAATTAACTACTTAGATGAAATACCTTTTGTATCTTTAAATATTTAATATTTCATATATATATATATATTCTAACAATACACCACTTAATATACTGAATATTTCTGAATAACAATACTATTAAACACAGACTTAACATATGTTCAAACAACTCTTTAATACTTATTTTTATTTTTTGTTAGCCATTCCTATCAACAAACAACTTTACAGCATCAGTTATGTCTGTTTTACTGCTGGAGTTGCTGGATTAGTCCTATCAGGTTTCTATATATTGGTATGTTTTTGTTCTTCTTCAATAATTAATCAAAATCAAAACCTTTTATATATATATATATATATTTTTTGTAGATTGATCAATGGTTAAATTAATCTGCAGATTGATGTCTGGGGATTAAGAACTCCATTTCTGTTCCTCGAATGGATCGGGATGAATGCAATGCTGGTGTTTGTTTTAGGAGCACAGGGAATTTTGGCTGCATTTTTCAATGGGTGGTATTACAATACGCCGGATAATTCTCTCGTATGTCTATATACATATAGTTTTTGGTTTCTGCAACTGTGTTATTACTGATTGATGATTTATTGATTTGATTGTCAGGTTCACTGGATTCATAAGCATGTCTTTGTTGATGTCTGGAACTCTGAAAGAGTTGGTACTCTTTTGTATGTGCTGTTTGCTGAGATTGTCTTCTGGGGAGTATTTGCAGGCATTTTACACAAACTGGGGATTTACTGGAAACTATGAAAAATGTTATTAAAACTCATCTTTTTATATTCTTTGTCAATCAAATTTGGTTTGATTTTTTTGGTTTGTGATTGTTACCGAAAATTTAATACATTATTCATGAAAGACTTCACACTAGAATCTCCATTTTTCACAGTGTGTTGCTGTTGTTGTCTATATTTTTTTATAATACGTATATATTAGAATATCTCTGTAAAAATATATATATATATATATATATGCACGCATGTGTGTTCACCTGTGTGCTCACCGAAAATAGGGGACGGGAAAGTTTTCATAGTCATTATATATATTTATTTATAATTTAAAATATAAATAAAATTGAGTTTAAATTTTTAACCATGATAATTGCATTGTGTTTCTAACTTAAAATATCAAATTTCAAGAACTAATAGCCTCCTAATCAAATGATAAATCTTAAAATTTGTGTTATTTTTATTGTGCTTTAATGAATTAATTGTTGGCTTTTAGTTGTCTAACACGAAGACCCTCCTCTTTCATCATTTTGACTTCAGATGGTTGTAAACGAGCCGAGCCGAGCCGAGCTTTGCCTTGTTCAAGCTTGGCTCGTTCATTATTTAATCGAGCTTGAGCTCGAGTCGAGCTTTTCTTCGAGCTTTTATTTTTTTCATGTTCGATTTGCTACGTTACTTATTTTTAACCGAGTTCGAGTTCTAATCGAGCTTATTTCGAGCTTCATGCTCGAGCTCAACTCATAAGAAAAATTCGAGCTTAACCTTGGCTCATTAGCTTAATTAAAGCTTGAATATTTTTTTATATTCTATTTTTTCTTATTTAGTAAACCATCATTTAAAGCTTATTTAATGAATTATTATCAAGTGTGACTCAACTCGATTTGAGTTTGAGGATCAAAAGAATAATTTAAGCTTATTTATTGAATCATTAAGGTTTGAGTTCAAGCTTGTTAAAATCTTCATTAAATAAGTTAACAAATAATTACAATAATAACAAAATAAACATTGTGATGTAACTATCTATAAATATTTTTTCGATATTATTAACGATCCAATAAATAAGCTTGTTCATGACACTATGAATAGTTATATTAATGATTATTACAAATAAAATTGGAACTGATATTATAAAACAGTTTTTAATTATACAATAAACAAGTTGTTCAAAAGATTTAATGAGGCGAGCTTGGTGGTGTTCAAGCTTGGCTCGTTTATCTTACGAGCTTATTTAACTTAATGAACTAGCTGATCTGAGCTTTTAACGATCTGAGCCTTCGAATAGTAGTTTAGAGCCCGATATGTGTGACTCAAATTGACAACAACGACATAGTCACATATACACTTTAATATACATACATACATACATATACATATACATATACATATACATATACATATATATATATAAACGAGCTCACAACCGAGCTTATAAATAAGCTTGTTCGCGAGCTGTGTTCGCGATCCAAAATGAGCCGAGCTTTCGGCTGCTCAAGCTTGGCTCGTTTATTAATCGAACTTGAAAATGATGTTTAAGCTTGGCTCGTTTACAATATGAGCTGAACACGAACGAGCCCTTATCAAGCCGAACACTGAGCCGTTCACGAACGGCTCGGCTCAAATGCACCCCTAGAGAGTGGTAATTTTATATATATATATATATGAGTTTAGTTTATTTTAGTTTTTTTATTATTTTTTGATAAAGCGATGTGGAAGGGAATGATTTATATAATGGACTTCAAATAATTGAAATTAAAGAGCTTTTACTGTTTTATATACACTAGGCATTCTCCCCGCTTTCGCATCGGAGTTTTTAAATTTTGTGAGGAGTTTTGAGACAATATCATATATAAAATAATATAATTAAACAACTTTTATAGTTTGGATTTTAAAAGTCTTATCAACATTTATTGTATAAATAATTAGATGTGATTAATGTTTTTTAATTATTAAAATTATAAGTAATATAAACAAAAACTTAAATGTTATAAAAAATTAAAATTGTTCTTTAAAACACTCCCGCAGTAAATTATACATCTACTTTATGTATAGATAATCACTCATTTATCAAAATAGCTAGTGTTATGGTTAATAATAACTATAATTTTGTTATTTAATGTTGGAATATATTATATAATTTTTAATATCAATTTAAATCTCTGCCCAACAAATGTTACATTAATTGAATTCTTGCCTTCAAATAAAGACATGAAATATTTATGGATTTATTTGCTTGGTCAAGCCTTCAGATTTCCTTGCCGGAGAAATTGCATGCTTTTATTGTCGTTGAATGTTCTTCAAAATTCATTTCTAATGTTTTATGGTACTATTAAATTATTCTCAATTAAATTAGTTCAACTCTCTACATTTACTCTCATTTATTAATTATTATTATTATTTTTTTTAGAATTTTAAACCATTGATCTCATCAATGCTTCCTTCTTGTTTATTTATTTATTCATCATTGGGTTTGGTTTGAGTTAATAAAATAAAATTTTAATTCTAGAAATGTTTTCTTGAGTAGTTTGCTAACTTAAAATAAAATTTTAATTCTAGAAATGTTTTCTTGCGTAGTTTGTTTCATGACTTTATGGGGGAAAAATAAATAAATAAATGATTTTATAAATTAAATGTGTTTGGTTATTTTTTTCCATAAATATTTAATTCATAATATTAATATTTTTTTTAATATGATACATATTATGGTATATAACTCGCCCTAATAAAAATAATTTGGCATAGCTATTGAGTTAAAATCCAATAACTCCCAAGAATGTCCCTAGACACGTTTTCTGTGGACATCCTCTCTCTCTATATATATAATTAAGAGCATCTCCAATCAAGCTTCAAATTTGAAACTGTATTTTTGAGTATTGAAGCGCCAAATATAAAGTTTTGGGTTGGAGATGGCCTAAGAGCTCATCTAGGTTTGGTAATTAATAAAATTTTAATTTATACTTTTTAGAAATGTTTTTCTTGAGTTGTTTGTTTCATGACTTTATGGGGAAAAAATAAATAAATGTTTTTTTTAATTAGATGTGGTTGGTTATTTTTTTAATAAATATTTAATTCATAATATTAGCATTTTTTTGTTTTAATTTTAATATGATACATATTATGGTATATGACACGCACTAATGAAAATAATTTGGCATAACTAGTCTATGATAGTATCAAAACCTAAAAATTAATTTATAAGAAAAATTATCATTAATTTATTATATTAATTTGGCTGTAATTAACATATAATGCCAAATCAGAATTTATTATTAGAGAAATGACATTATTGTGCCTGGATTGACTTTTTATGCTCACTGCTCTTTATACATCTCTTTCATTTATGGTCATATATATATATATATATATATAGTACATATACATACTAAATATATTAAGACATCCACGGATGTTGAAATGCAAGAGAGAAAACTTGTGAATGACCGACAAGATTAAGTTTTAAAATGAGTACACAATATAGATCTGTGAAGAAAGAAAGAGAGTGAACATACATAGATTTTAATTTACATATGTTCATAGATGATGCAGGCTCATATATATATATATATAATTTATTTAGACTGTTTTTTCCGCCTTTGTTTTTTAATAAAAAAAATTATATTTTAAAACAAAGCTTAACAAATTATTTAGAGAGAAAATTACCAATTAACGCACCTCCACACAAATAAATAATTAATAATATATATTTATGAAAAATCATATTTACTCAAACATTTTTCTAAGAATAAAAATATAATAAATATTATTTTTATAAGATTATATAAATAATTTTTTATATTTACATAAATGTGCAGGCAAAAAAGACCTCTTTTTAAAATTAATCAAGATATTAAAAATTCCACAGTTTACTCTATTAATACAAAATCTAATTATTTAAACATATAATATTAATATTAATAAATAATCAAACAATACTTTTAAATATTAAAATATGTATCTTAATAAATACTAAAATCAAAATTTGATGACTCACATCGTTTTCATTTTTTTTTTCATTTATATTTATGCATTCAACTTGAAAACAAATTCAAATAATCTAACTCAATAATTCAAATCATCGACTTCAATAATGCAAAGATTTTTTTTCAAAAAATTTATTGTACAAAACCATTACTACATGTTTTGCTTTGATGTGACTCGTGAGAAATACATCAAAATCAATCACATAATACACACACGCATATATTTACAAATGTAACAAACATATCAAATACATGTACACGAGCCAATGATAGCTCATTTATACGTCTTCTCACTTCACTGAAACAAAAATTGGGTTACAAACTTGCTCTTATAACTAAGGGCTCTTGGCACAACTACGTTCAACGAATTTCAAATTAAAGTAATGAAAGTCTTTGTAAACTAATTCTTACGTATTGAAACCAATACCACTAGTTTGGTTTATATTTTAAATTAAAAAAATAAAAAAAATTATCATAACTTTTCTTTCTCCCAGACGTTAAGAAAAAGCAAAGAAACACATACCAATGTACAAATAAGAGGTACACGAAGCAATGAATCTCCAAATTAATGAGCTTATTTAATTGGTCTAGTTTCTGTTTACATGGTCCCCCATTTTATGGTTTAATGTTTTTAGGGACCTGAAATTTAAATGATGTTTTAATAAGGTCTGTTTGTTGGTTGTTTGAGTGAAAGCAGCCTTGTACTTCTTCTCTTGCATGGACCCAACTTTCTTATTTACCTCTAGTATTTACCATGTATAATATCCAGTGGCGGAGCCAGAAGTTAAAAGTTTAGGGGGCGAATTAAGAAAATAATTAATTAATTAACTAATTAAAAATTTTATATTTTTAAAATTTATTTATATTATAATTTATAGTTTAGTTTATAAAAATTAGATATTTAAAAAACTCTACTAAAAATATAATTTTATATATTATATAAATTAATATGTAAAAAAATTTAAAACTAAACATAGAGTTAAAAAATGCTACACAAAGTAATTTATAAAATATTAATAAATTAAATAATAAATTTTTAATAATATTTTTTTAAAAAAATATCATGTTTTAAATTTTTTTAGTTAACAAAAGTGACAAGTGCTTTATAGATTTGGGCATGTGCACAGGATGAAATTTAATTATTTCATCCTCACACTCTCAACCGGGGATGAAGAGTTTGGGCTACAAACCCACACTCACAACCGATGTCGACCAGTTATCTTTATTGCTTTTAATGAGTTTTGAACTAGAGATCTCGTCAAGTACTATTAGGCTATAAGCCCTTTTGATTGTTTTAAACTATATCTATAAATTTGTAAAAAAATTAATTTTTCAAGAAATAAGAATAAAAAATAATAGAGAGATGATTTTAAAAAATTAAAATAAAAAACTTAGAAAGAGAGAGATAGGAGGTGGGAGAAAGAGAATAAAAAAACTAATTAGAGGGGGATAGAGAGAGAGAATACAAACTAATTAAAGAGAAAATAAAAACTAATTAAAGAGAGAGGGGCGAGGGGGAAGGGGGGCCGGAGAGAGAGTGTGGAAAAAGGGAGAAAGAGAGAAGGGGGGTGTGGCCAGGGGGTCGGCCGCCCCTCCCTCCGCCCTCGATAATATCCCTACTCGCCACTTTGAGATTTAAAAAAAAAAGCAAAAAAATCAAATAACAAATAACTATAAATATTTCCATTATGAAATTTTATTGTACCTTCACCCTGGTGAGACTTTTGTCTCTTTTCTGTTGTTTCGTTTCTTTGTTACCTTTTTTTTTTCGGCTTCTATCTTGTTCTCTTATCTTTTTATTTTAATCAAGTTGTGGTTTATCCACATTTATTCAAAAAAAAAAAATTGTTAACAATTTCCATCTCTTGAGTTTTTTAAAATAATATCAGACAATGATGAGGTAGTGATTCATTATCTGATTTTTTTTTAATGTAATTATGAAAAATAAGAAACAATGGTAATCCTTGTCCTACAAATATTTCAATCTTAAAATTTAAGCAAATGATCAAATATGAGAGTAATTAGAGCTTTTTTTTATTGCTGATTTTATTTGGAAACATTATAACCTTAAATATTAAAATGTAGAAAATAAATTAGATGCATACAATAACAGAGGTAATGCTAATTTATGTTAGCATACAACTGTATGATATTTAATTTTTTAATATGCCATTTTGATTTCATCTAAATTTAGGTCCATAGCTAATATTGAACCTAATTATTTACTTATTCCTAATCATTTATTTTAATCAAGCTGTGGTTTATCCACATTTATTTAAAAAAAAATTATTAACAATTTCCATTTCTGAGTTTTTTAAAATAATATCAGACAATGACGAGGTAGTGATTCATTATCTGATTTTTTTTAATGTAATTATGAAAAATAAGAAACAATGGTAATATTCGTCCTACAAATATTTCAATCTTAAAATTTAAGCAGAGTGATCAAATATGAGAGTAATTAGAGTTTTTTTTTTTATTGCTGATTTTACTTGGAAACATTGTAACCTTAAATATTAAAATATAGAAAATAAATTAGATGCATACAATAACAGAGGTTTACATTGTAATGCCAATTTATGTTAGCATACAACTGTATGATATTTAATTTTTTTTAATATGCCATTTTGATTTCATCTAAATTTAGGTCCATAGCTAATATTGAACACAATTATTTACTTATTCCTAATCAGTTATGATGAAACAACAATAGTATGAGCTCAAACTAGATTTGGTTGAAAATGCTAATTACTATATAAGAACAAATGATATACTTGATCTACATGGAAAATGATACTTCATATTAATATAGTTTTATTTTGGTAGTTTTAATGATTAAATTCAACATATAATAATAATAATATAATCATAGATATTTCTAATTAGAAAAGTGAAAACCAACAAGGAAGAGAAGTGTGACTTGATAATCATTAATACATGCAAAAAATTCTCTTGCAATGAGTGGAGTCAAGGAACCACTCAAATGCTCTTTTGTCTTAAAAAGGCAAAAGTGCTCACGAGTTTCTCTCCATTCTCATGCTTCTCCTCACTCTATAATAATAATAATAATAATAATAATAATAACATAAAGAAAGAGAGAAAAAAGGTGGTAATGCCACGTAGTAGACTTGCATGCATGCATGGGAATGGATATACATGGCTGGCAATTGCTGTTATATATATATATATTTACATAGTTAACAAACGCTGTAAAAAAACACATGCAGTAAAGAAATACATTAATTAGTTACAATATATGATCCGCTAAAAAATAAAAATTTACCACGTGGAGTAAATTACTATTACAATTAAAAAAAAAAGTAAAGAAAGTAGAAAACAAAGAAACGATGAGAGGTCCATAATACTTGTCATTCAAGCTGTCATCTTTAACACATTTGATGTAGTCCCCCACTTCTTAACTTGCATCTTTAGTTCTATCTAGTCATCTCTAGAGATACACTGTGTTTGTGTTTGATATAAACCTCAATCAATCATGTTACAAGGTAGTCAAGTACTAATCACCATTTAACAATAATGATACATCAACCTTCTCTTATCTTCTTTACAACTTGCATATTTTCACCAGTACATCACGTCACAAGTTTGGCGTGTATATCTATCTATTTTTATATTCATCTATATGTATATATATATAGATATAGATATGTGTTGAAGATAGACATGTGATCAATGATGGCAATAACAGGAGAGGCGGTCACCGGAGAGGAAGACGGCAAAGACGGCTATGGGCAAGATCTAGTGATGCCCGGTTTTCGATTTCATCCGACCGAAGAAGAGCTCATCGATTTTTATCTTCGGCGCAAAATCGAGGGCAAGAGGTTCAATGTGGAGCTCATTTCTTTCCTAGATCTATACCGCTATGATCCTTGGGAACTTCCTGGTTTGAGCTCTTAAATTTTGTTTCCTAAATTATTGAATTTAATTACTTGGATTTGATATAAGGAAAATTTTCGATTGGAATTTTTAGCATTGGCGACGATCGGAGAAAAAGAGTGGTTCTTTTATGTTCCGAGAGATCGAAAATATCGAAACGGTGATAGACCGAATAGAGTGGCAAGCAATGGGTATTGGAAAGCAACCGGAGCTGATCGGATTATCCGGAACGAGAAGAGCCAACCGATAGGACTAAAGAAGACGCTCGTCTTTTATTCCGGTAAGGCACCGAAAGGCGTTCGCACTAGTTGGATAATGAATGAGTACCGTCTTCCTCCTTCAACTGACACCAACATCAATGAACAACAAAAGCAAAAGGTGATACAAATTTTATTTTAGAGATTTTATATATTCAAATTTATATTTACCAAATTAAGCATTTGCAGGTGGAGATCTCCCTCTGCAAAATTCACCAACGTGCTCGACATGAAGAAAAAGAAAAAGAAAAATTACCGCAAGCAAAACTCAAAGATGATAGCGGTACTACTTCAACTTTGGCTTCAAATTCGACGAAAACAATTGAACAAGTTTGTGATTCACAAAATGAGAGTAGTAGCTTCAAAGAGCCGACTTGTTTGCCGTCATCAGCCATAATGTCAGTTGAAGATGAGTTTAATCAGATTTTCGGTTACAATAGAGGAGGGTATGTTCAACAGCAAAACCAGTTGATTTCTTTTATGCAACAGCCCCAAATGCTTCCTCCTAATGCGGTGGCTCCCAATTCACTTGCTGCCATTTCTTCTGACAAGCTCTGGGATTGGAATTCACTTCAAGACACTGCAAACAAATACACCATTTTCAAGTGATAATCAAATGTTGCTGAATTTGCTTTCTTTTTTAGCTTAAATATTAGTGTATGTAATTTTGTTCAAAACCTTTTGAAATTTTATAGATATAAGAAGCTGCTTAGTTTGTTAGAAAATTTGTGAAGATTAATTAGATGGATGTGCTATTTAATTTAGAGGTTTTAATTAGCTCTTAACAGGTTAAGAAGCTCTTGCAATTCAAAAAAACATATGACTGAAGGACTTGAGTTGAAGGTATGTATCTCTATATTTATTTTTCACATATGCAAGTGCTTTGCATGGGTTCAACTCAATCTTTATAATTATAAACATTCCAAATAACACTGTGACTAATTTATTAAAAAAGGAAAAAATGCTTCCTCGGCTAGCTTTTCCTTAACATGATGACTAGCTTCGCCATCCCATTTGTCATGGCAAGTGGGGTTCCATCTTCTAAATATACCCCAGGGCCAATTCCCCACTTCTGGTCTGGAGTAGGTCTTGGGTGGTGGTTGCAGGGGAATCCTAGAAGTACATGGCCGCTTCCCCTAGCCTCTGGTTAAAAGAGAAGCTTTAGAGAAGCTAAAAACTTAAGCAGTGGGCTTCAATAGAATTGATGATGAAATTCATATGCGTGCGGAAGATCGCTTTGCAAGCGCAATGCATGGTTAGTTCTTGGGTGAGGCTCCTCGGCTTGATTTGGTAAAACTTACCATGTTAGAGAAGTGGAAAGCATGGGGAAACATGCACATAGAAAACATTCCAAACTTAATTAATGAACAAACTAGCATAGTAAATCATGTTTGTTTTGCACGTATCTATATCAAATTGAACCTTTCACAATAGTTGAAGAAGGGATTTTGGGTTGATAACTAAAATTGCAAAGTCTTTGTTGTCATCCAATATGAGAGGTTGCTTACTTTTTGTTATCAGTTTGGTATGGTTGGCCATGGTACAACAAGCTACACTCAATGACAGGTTTCTTCGTTGCTTGTCCCTCCTAGACCTTGGCATTCAATTTTTTTCATTGCATAATAGATTTGGAGATGGATGTAGCGATAGTGGTGCCAGCAACTAAGATGGCCTATTATGTTTCAAAAATTGATCGTAATGCCTGGCTCGTGGAGTAGGGGGAACAATTAATAGACTTCGGTCTTGGATGATAGTTGCTCAAAAGCACCGTAGTCGGGGCTGCAGTGGTGCACTTGGAACCTTCTCCTAGCTTGCGCATGTGTTGCCCCACTTGAAGTTAGGTCTGATCCTTGAGAGTTGTGAGGGCCACGTGGCACCCTCTCCACAGTTGAAACCTGAACATTCCCACTTGGAGATATGTGGTGGCATGGAGGAAGGTTATCACATGGAGTCCATGCGTTAAAGTCCCATTTTTCTATAATGGATCATGATGGTCTATTTGATGATGAGGATTTCTTTAGCAATCCAATGGACTCTTTTTCCACCCTTCGGGATATTGAAGATATGGTGATTTTTGGAACCAACTCCTCTCAAGAAGATGGGACAACTAGGTAGGAAAGTGGTTTGGTAAACCCTAGTGAGGAGGTTGTTACTTTCATTTGGCCTAAAGTTTCTCCAAGCAGGGACAAAGGCAAGGAAGTGTTGGTTGTTGGCGATGCCTTTGGTGTACACTCCGGTGGTCCTCTTCTATTGATGTTTTTATCACATAGGAAAGCTAAGGTAACTGAAGAGAATTTTCAATATAACTTAATTGTTGCTAGTGTCTTGTGTATAGCTATGGAGGCTGGGAAAGAAGGTGACCTTGATATGATTCGAGAAAATTGTGAGGAGTTTGAGGAGGAGTATATAAATGAGCTATCAGACCTCATGGCCTTAGACTAATTCCAAAGTGGGTATGAAGGGGTTCTTTGACAAGAAAGCTTATCAATTAGGTGAGTGACTCCCATAAAAAGGAGGAATTGGATGTTTAATCCACAGTTCTTCATCCTTTGTTTTATTTTTTATGTTTTCCGCTAGCTTTTCATAGCTTGTTTGTTGGATTGTTTGTGTTTCCTTAACTTCTTTTTAATCCTTTCTATTATGATTACTTCTAAAATTTTTTTGTTGGAATTGTTAGGGAGTCTATTAGAGATACTCTTAATCGAGTTCATGATCTGATTAGTGATTATAGGCCGATTTGTTTTATTTGATGGCCTCATAGTTACTAGATTTTACTCAAAATTTGGTGTTGTTTGGAACTGGGTTGTTGTTCTTGTGGATGGGCTGTCGGATGCATTATTACTTCTGGCGTAGATCAATGGATCCTTTGGCATACTCCAAGAGAGTGAATCATCGAATAATATCTTCTTGGACTTCTGATGCTTGGATCTTGAATGTGGTTTATAACAGTTAGTTGGTTTAGGCATAGAAGATCAGCCTATGGAAGGAACTCTCGGGTATGTCTTTTTTAAATTTACATGGCTTATTACTGGTGATTTTAACATTATTAGAACTCAGCATGAGCATTAGGTTGGTTCCTTTAATTACTATTCTCTGAAGGCTTACTCTTTTAATAACTCTATTACTGTAAATTCTTTTTTGGAAATTGGTTTTGTTGGTTTAGTCTTTACTTAGTGGTTATGCCTGCAGTTGGACAAACTCGACCGTTATTCGGCCAATATTCAGTGGACCTCTTGTTTTAGCTCTTGCATTTATTCTCATTTGCCTACAATTTTTTTTGGACTGTGCTTCCATTCTTCTTACTGTCAGTTATCTCTTTCAATCCAAAAGTAAAGCTTTTAGATTCAACTATTGTAATACCCATGCTAATGTAGTCTTCATTGTAAATTTTGTGGCCTAATATTGTAGTTGAACCTAATCCATTCTTGCACTATTGTAGCCAATTAATGTAGCATGTAGCTTATTACTGTTTACTAGTTGATGCTTATTTAATTTTGATTGATTGTGGCTGCTGGTATTGAGAAGGGAATAATTATTACATAAACATGAAGATATGAGAATTGGAGTTGCAATTAAAGCATGATTCCACCCCTAATTGGAAGGAGTTTGAATTTCAAAATCTTTGGCAATGAATTGGTAGAATTTGCACTTCAAATTCAACTTTCTAGAAAATAGAGTTTGGGAAGTGTCGAGTTGGAAAGTTGTAGGGTATAATGTTAGCTAACTAACAGCAAAATTTCAAATTCATTGAGTTTATATTGTGTGAGATATGATTTCTTTTCATAGATGCCCTAAAGATACTGCTATGCAACACTTGCAGTTTTAGAAGCATTTTTCATTGCTTTTTATTTAGATTTAGGTAAAGTGCAAAGTACAGAAATGTCTTTTATCGTCTCAACATTCATCCTGCAAAATATTTCTTCATTTGGAGGTATATTATTAGAGTTATGTATCTTGAAGTGTGGCATGTCTAAAATGGAAGTGTGCAAAAAAAGTGTAAAATTCAAACTGATGGTGTTAATTGCGGAGAGTCCATAATGGGTTGAAATTTTAATATGTTGAACTCTGATGTGTCTACTTTTAATTGAAACAAGGTTCATGTGATTTGGTTTAATTTAAAGTAAAAGTATGTGAAGAACTATCCATAGCGTAGGTTTGCATTATCATGAGTGTATGCATATTGTAAATATTTCTTCATTTTTGAGGTGCTTGGAAATTCTGCTTGGGAGAGGAAGCAAGGCTAATAATTTGCTTTTTTGATTATTTATGTATCGGTAATTGAAGCTTATGATCCTAGTTTAGTAGGTTTATTTCAAAATTTGTTTTTCTTAAATTATAGAGATTGTTTCATTCGAAACCATTTGTTCATGTGATTCTAGGCGTGACAATTGGGGAATGGTTTGTGTTATATGAGTATAACTATATTTATTCTTGCAAAGATGTTGGTATGTTGGCAAATATGGCTTGATTGGATTTAAATAATTTCTCTGATTTAAAGGCAAAGCCTTATAATCGGATTACCTTTTGAAGTTGGACTCATGGGTGTTAAGTTTAACGAATATATGTATATATATATATATATATATATATATATAGATCCTTATGATTGGTTAATTCTATATGTTTTCGTATTAAAGAATTGATGGGTTGCAAATATTTAATCGGAAGTTTAGATGTAAATTGTGTTATTTGGAGAACTACTATGAGTTTGTATTTGTGTAGTAAATGTGGATGTTTATGCTAAGGTTATTGTGTTAAAATCATGTGCATTCCTTAGGTTGGATGCATCATTTGGTGTTTGTAGGTAGTTGCAAGTCCTTGTTGGCATGCTTCTTTATAGCATATGTTGGATGGAAGGAAGAGAAAATATAATTAGAATGGTTACATCTCCAGGCATGTAGAGAAAGAAGAAGGGGCTTCAGTATAGCCTCTGTAAATTATGCATAAGTTTTTGTATGGGTATTTACTCTAGATGGAGGCTTGAAAACTCACCCTTAAAGATGGATATTATGTAAGATTAAAGGTAATATTCAATTTTAGTCAAGGAAAATATTGATGACCTTGGTTACAGAGGAATGGAGTATGATTAAGGGATGTATGATTAAGAGTATGTGTATGTGTGATATTGATTTTAGATTGATGGTATTGTAGATTTTTACAGTAGCACCGACATGGTTAAAAGTTGGTTTATTAAGTTACCTGCTCTCCTTATGTTTATCTTGTATTAGGCCAGTTAAGAAGAGCTTGAATTGACAAAAGTGGATGAGATGAAGCCTATGTGCAAGAAGAGGACTTACATTCTTTTCTCTATGCATTTATGCCTTGAAGTTTTTATACCTTATTTATGTTGGAGATAAATTTGATCATGATAGAGTAAATCCTTTGGATTCTTGAATTGATTTTGAATTAATAATGGCTGAATTGGATAGGTGTGGTTATGTACTTATAAGGTTTGGGACTGTTGAATTTTCATAGTATTATAGTTGGAGTTCACTGTTGTTGAAAAGGGCTTAGAACTTGCATAATTGCCTATGTGTGCCTCTATTCCTAAAATCAAGTTGTATTAAGTGAGATTGGTTAAGAGGTTGGATTTTAGTTGAAGGCAATAAACTCAACTTACTCTATGACGTTCAATGTCTTATCCTTAGGTGTAAGCAAAATCTTGTTTGGTTTGATTTTCAAAATTTTATATTGCCTTGTTATTGGATTTATTAAATGTATTTGAATGTTTTCCTTTCAAGCATGTGGAAGGCTTACAGTATGAGAAATTTTTTGAGAAATGGGTAGTATCCTAGAACATTTTCCTTGAAACCACAAAAAAAAAAGATTGGCTAGTCTCAATTTTAATAAAGCATTTAATTAGCTTAATTTTGAAATGCTTTTCAATTTATGAGAAATAATTTTATAATTGTTTTGGCTTGCACATATGTTTGGCATGCATGTTTATTTGTGTATAAATATTATTAAAAATATGAAAAATTATTCTTTACATGCCCCAATGTTGCAATGTGCTGAATACCAGATATGATATTTTTATCGGTGATGGGGAGTTGAGAGCTCCACCTATTGCAATAGGGGTCCCCATGGTCTGGCCTAGTGAGAGGCGGCATGGTTGTTTGGATATATGTTCATCGCGGAAAGAATCTAATGAGGAGTGGGGAAGACACCCTCTACCGCTATTGAGACACGGTGCATCACCACATATGTGAGACGTCAAGGCAACCCCAAGGCGAGCTTAAACTTAATTTAGATTTTAATCTTCACAAAGTAGCCTTGGTGGACTTCGAACTAAGTTGCAACCATTTCCAACTCAGAAGATTCTTTTGGTAGGCCCAATGATTTGATTTTTTTTTTTTTTAAATGCAAGCCTCGGATTAGATTATTTTACTTTGATAAAAATATTTGATCATTGAGTGTTAACCACTAGTATATGTACACCAAGGCTATTCATTGAGTTTTATACATGTGTTTCAGTCATTATGCTTGTTACTCAGAAAACCAGCTTTTTAATATGTTTTATTTAAGCTGGTATATATTAGATTCAAGTCAAGAGATTCAAGTGTAAACATCAATAAAAATATTTTATCATTGAAGCCGGCAATAGAGATTTAAGTGTAAACATCAGTAAAAATATTTTATCATTGAAGCTTGTATTAGAGGTTCAAGTGTAAACATCAATAAAAATATTTTATCATTGAAGCTAGTATTAGAGACACCAAACTTAAGATTTATGCTCTGGAAGAGTAGGATATGGAGGATTGTGATCATTCGAATGCTATTCTGGAGCTTAGAGACTTACACAACAAATTCAATCCTCTTTTTTAGGCAGCACATTACTAAGTAGGTTCAAATATCCAGATTAATCTGGGTCAATAGTGGTGATTCCAATTATGTCTTTTTTCACAATTGTGTCAGAATTCATAAGCATAGCAACATTATTACTCATATCCTTGATTCTAGTGGTTCCATTCACTATGCTAGCCAGGGCATTAGAAACATCTTCTTGGAGTTTTATGATCAATTATGGTATTATGATATTGTACTATTTTGTTTGCTGATATCAAGCATGCCCCCACACCTAATTTACCCACCATTTCTGCTAGTGATTGCATGGCTCTTATTAGGAAAGTCTCTAAATTTGAACTCTATAGCATCTTAATGTCCCTTCCCTCAGGCAAAATCCCAGGTCCTGATGGTTTCAATTAATGCTGAGTTCTATAAGTTTTTCTGGAATGAACTTGGTGAGAGCTTTTTTCATGCAAGGAGTCACTCTTTCATACCTCTATAATGCCTAAGTCCTAGGTTATATGTATGTCATTTGATCCCTAAAAGGGATAACCCTAGATTTATGACTGATTTTAGGCCCATCTCGGTATGTAGTATGTGCTACAAGTTGGTATCTAAAATCCTTGCTAATAGGTTGAAAGTTCTTATGCCCAATCTCATTAGTAGGGACCAAACTGGTTTTATTCAGGGGTATACATCTTTGGATAGTATTATTATTATCAGGGAGATTATACACTCTATGAATTTTGACTCCAAAGGCCCTTCTTTGATGTTGCTTAAAGTAGACATTGAGAAAGCTTATGATAACCTCAATTGGTTTGTTATTCTTGCCACCCTAGCTAGGATGGGTTTTTGCTACAATATGGATTTCTTGAGTTAAAGGATGGATTACTTTTAGCAGTTTTTCTTTTCTTATCAATGGCCAGCATTCTAAGGCTATCTACCCTACTCGAGGTATTAGATAAGGGGATATTTTTTCCTCTTACCTTTTTATTTTGGTCTCCCAAAACCTGCCCAATATTCTTAAGCATGTCATTACTTTAGGTTTAGCCCTTGATTTTGATGTTAGGATTATTTTTAATTTTAATCACCTTATGTATGTGGATAACCTAATAATTATTTCCAGGCCCTCCGAAAGGATTGCTAATAATGTCAAAAGTCTTTCTATTTTCACCTATTTGTTAATCGCAAAGACCTAACCTTGCCAAATTTGTAATCTTTTTCCCTTCTTGGTTCAATAGCATAGTGGATAGAAGGATTAGTGAATGCCTCTCCTTTAAAATGGGAAGTTTTCCCTTCAACTATTTGGGAGTTACAATTTCTCTAGGGGTTCCCATAAAGTGTCCTCTTGCAATGGTCAAAAGATTTCTCTTACCAAAACCATTTTAAATTATTAGTATTTTGATGGCTCTGTCTACATACTACCTTGTTGCTTATCCTATTCCTAATACAATATTAGAATCCATCTCCAAATTGGCTAGGAAGTTTCTCTGGGCTAGGGGTGGCAATGGTAGTGGCATTCCTTGGGTAGGTTGGAACATGATTGCTCTCAAAAAAACTGAGGGGGCCTTTGGGTTAGGAACCTTCATTTTGTGAAAATTATGTTAATGTCTAAAAATGCTTTTGGTTATCTTAATAACAATGATGCCATTTGGAACTCTCTCCTTAATCTTAAGTATATATGGCAAATTTTCTCCTTGGGTGAACAAAATCCAACTAGATGCTTGTTTCTATAGATCTCTTCAGAAAATCATTTATGGAATCAAACCTTAGCTGGGCCCAGAGACGGAACCAGGACTCAGATGGTAGGGGGCTGAAGCCTAAAGGTAAAACATAAAAAGCCAACAAAATGATTATTTTAAATGAAGAATAATATGCTAATATAACAAAAAATTGAATACATATATTAAAAAAACATAAAGTATAATTTAAAATTTTGTTGTCTATAGCAAATATATGAGATATTCAATAACTCAACTAATAGGAATATATCTCAAGTTTGTATTTTTTAAAAATATGGTAAAATCTATCCCTTTCACTATATATAACATGCCAATATATATATATATATATATATATATATAAGATTTTTAAACTTTTTTAAAATTACTAAAATTTTTATATAAATTTTGAAATCCTAATAATTTTTAAAATAAAAAAAATCGAATGTAAAAATAACACATGCATCAAAAAAGATTTGAACCTGGGTGGGTCATAATCACAAACTTTACAAGTAAGCCCATTAACCACTCAAGCACAAAAATATTCCTCGAGATAGGCTCCCGGCGCCGCCGCGACGCTCACGGGGGGGCTTCAGCCCCTGCTAGCCCCCCTTGGTTTCATCCATGGGTGGGCCTTAATATAGTCAATGCATAGCTTGTTTCCTTTGGTATGGATCCTTGGTGTTTTGAGCTGCCTTTAGATTTCAAACCCGCTAATAATAATATGATTGTTGATCTTAATAATAGTCTCCAGGTTTCCAATTTCATTGTTAGTTATTTATGGAATCTGGAGGCTTTGAAAAACGTTTTTGATGACATTTGTAATTTTAATACTCTCACTCAAAGGACGGTGAATGTGGAGAATGATAATAGGTGGGTGTGGCTTCCCTCCAACAAATATAGCAAGCTTGTTCCTTCTATTTATTCCTTCCTCATTAACAATAATATTTTGGATTATACTTAGGGTGACCATCTAGTCTGTAAATGTGGCTCCTTGAGCTATGTTTTTTGTTTGGCTGTTTACGCATGGTTAAGTTAAAACATATAAGTACTTATATTCTCTCAATGCAAGACCTGATCTTCCATGTCCTTTTTGTGGGCTAGAGAGGGGAACTAGTTCTCATATACTTCTTTCTTGTAGCAAAACTCATTGGGTCTAGAATAAGGTTTCAAATATCTCTAGCCTTGATCTCAATTAGATCAGAATCCACCCTTGAGTTCTTGGCTGGAAAATGGCCGGTCCATCAGTGCCAAGTTTTTAGCTTTTGTTATTAGTAGAGGCACATTGTATTTTTTTAGGGGAATTAAGTTGGATTCACAGAGCAAAGGGTTGCTCGCAGGGTTGTTGATCATGTGAGGTTATATTCTAGGAATGCAAATTCGCAAATGAGGACTTTCTTTAAAAATTTGTTACAATACTGAATCTTCTACCTCTTTTATCTTTATTGATGCATCCTCGATATAGGAAGATAACTCGAGGTGGTAGATTCATCATTTTGAATTTTGTTCGTAAAATCATTCTTACAAGTTATGGCAAGCTAATGACACCTCGGTAGTGGATGTTGAATTAAAGGCACTGGAGATGAGCCTCATATGTGCAAAGGATTGGAATTTAAAGCTTGCGAATGTTTGCACTGAATGTTTGAGTGTTGTTCAAGCCATTACACAGGAGGGGTTTGATAACATTTGGGGAAATATAGAATTAATCAATGATGTTAAGCAACTCATTTTTGAACTTTAATGACCAAAGGTCAAATCCATACCCAGGGATTGGAATCAAATGGCGGGCATGCTTGTAGTTTAAGGAAAATTTGCTCTTGAATTATCTTTATTTCACCAGGGAATGGAAATTCCGAAATGGTTATAAAATGATAGAAGTACAAAGATAGGGCTTTTAATTTCAAGTTTGTATTTTCATTTTAGTTGTTTCTTTCTTTATTTTCTTTCTAAATAAAGTTTAGCTTGGTTAGTGTTATAACTAGTTCGCAACTGTAGCTTTAACCGATCTGTTACTATAGCATTTTCAGTTTTTTGGTGTAGATTTTAGTTGGTACTGTAACAAGGTTACTGTAGTAGCTAGAGAACTTGTTTAAAATCTCAGATTTTCCTTTCTATTTCACCTTCATCCTTGAGCTAAGAACCCTAGATTCTCCTTCATTCATCCTCTCTCGGCATTCGAACGATTGAAGGTAAACAAATCCTTTAATTTTCTTTAGGTTTAAATTATCTCCTTGCTTATTTTGTTGATCTTAACTCTAGGTTGGTCTTCATTTCCTCTCTTTTGTTTTCCTAGATATAGTGAAGTGAGAAGGAGGTAAGGAAGAAAGGTGAGTGGGCTAACCGAACCTTTATTTAACTCTTTAAACTTTTATGTGCTTCATTTGCTTAAATTGTTGTGGATTTGGAATGATCATGGTCCAAGCTTGGGTGTTGTCTTGTTGGAATTCATATCATGTTTAATTGGAAGATTGAATTTAATTGATGATTTATTTGACATCCAAAGTTTTGTTATGTATATTTTTACCTCATTGTTAATTTATTGGTCATAACTTCACTTTGTTTGTATAATACACTCTATACTTGTTGCAACTTTATTTTTTTTTAAATTTAAAGCTTTTGGGAGTTAGATTGGTTGTTATCTATGTCAAGATGATTATATGGATCTCATGTATTAAATGGAGTGATTTTTCCATTTTGGGTAGAACAAAAATACTTGAAGAATGGCTTATGTAAATGGGTTGTATTCATGTATTATGGTAGAAGTGATGTGTGGAAAGTTAGTCATTGCATGTAAGATGTTTGATGAAATGCTCTTGAGTATTTAATGTGAATAATGATCAATTAAGTGTGAGAAATGATGATAAAAGAAGATGTTAGTAAAGTAGAGGTGTGCCTAGAGGAATTTTTATTATGTATGGTGGTATAAATTAAAGAAGAAGGTAATTGAGATGTGTAAGTTGGAGAGGATTAAGTCATTAAAAATGTTAATGATGATGAGGTAATACTAAGGGATTTAAGCCTAATTTTTGGGTGTTTGAGCTTGTATACTTTGCTTATGTTGACAAACTTGAGTTGTAGGGAAGTTGTGGGACTTGTGTTTATTGGGATGTATATGTGAAGGAAATAGAGGAATGTATTGGTGACTTTGTGAATGGATTTATAATGGCGGAAGATGGAAATGTGTACGCTTGCATTGGAGGAAGTATGATTTAGAATAATTGATGGGTTATTAAGAGAAATAAATGCAAGAGAATTCATGACTAAATTTAGAAGTTTGAGCAAAGAAAGTTGGTCAAGTTACAAGTATTTGAGGAAAACTAAGATGTCGGAGTGTGTACCTCTATGGATTCGCTGATTTAAGAGGAATGTCATAGAACTTTATGCATGTGATTGGGTTACATACTCCATGAAAACTTTTGAGATCGTTTGGAGGAGTAAATAGTGAAATCAGGGATTAATTGGGGTGTATGCGGACAACTACACAGGCTGCATGAATCCCGCAAACACTGTAGCATTATTGTAGCACCGACTCATTTTCTTCAATTTTTGTTCCGGAGTTAAATCTTGGATTGGTATAAATTCTATAATGTTAAGGTGATTTAATATTGAGTTTTATTATATGAATCTATAGATTTAAACCTTGAACAAGTTAAATGTTGAATTTTATATGAGATGAGGTATTATCAATATTTGAATGTGAAAAAATTTTGGTCTCAAGAAGTTTATTTGATTTTGATAGAAGAAGTTATAGATCTTGGTTAGAGAATACTTGTGGTTAATTCATGTAATTGATTTCCAATGATTTTAATTACAAGGGATGTGGGGATTAGTTGAGTCATGATGTGTATTTAAAGATTTCCTTGATGAAGTTGATTTGATTGTATAATAAACATGGAGCATCTTGTTGGGATTAATAGAATTAGAAGATGAGGATGGAAGTTTATAAGAAATGTTAAGTTCAATCTTGCTTATAATCCTTTGGTTTAATCTTTTCAAGTTTGAGAGAATAATTATGGGCTATTTCATTGTAATTGGAGTCTGATAGAGGGACTTTGATGATTTAACTTGAGTGGACTTATGTTGTTGAGGAGGGATGGAGCTACTCCCATTTGTCACTTTGTTTTACTCAATGTATTTTATCATGTTCCTTGAAACTATTTTTATATTTCCTTATTGATTTCTATATGAAATGCTATAATATATAACATGTTTTGTTTTGTTCAAGCTTTTGAGTTATTATTCATATCCCGTGTAAGATGTTGATAGTTTCATGCTTTCAAAATTTATCATTTTGACTTCTATCATTGTTATGTAATTTGAAAATCATTTATGACTTTCTTTCCCGATGTGTGAATATTTGTTCTGGAAAATGACTCTTGTATGTAATATACATGGATTGTATTATTTGAGCACCTACAGGTCTTGAACATATCCACAAAAGTGGTGGGCTACGGTCTTGATGTTCTCAATAGGGTGATTTTGATGGTGACATGAAACTGAGCCCCGGTACTTACTGCAGTAAGAGAGTATACATCCACAAGCCGACCTAGTTGGGGTGGCGTGGAGAACTCGGTTGAGGTACCACCCTTTCAGGAGGTGCGTAGAGGACCTAAAAGGAGTGTATGGTTGGGTTGTCTGGAGTCACCACACGGGTTCCCCAACGGCCATCGCCAAGAGGTGCGTATCTTGGTAGCTCCGGATCTAGCCATGGTCATGGTTAGAGATGGAGGGGTTTCTTGAGGCTATCCATTGAATTGATGGTTTTTGGCATATTTTTCATGAAACTCTGTTTCTAGGAACTTATTGGATTGATGATGTTTACTTGAAAAAAAATTTTACTTTGATGAGCCTATTTTATGATGATACTATGATTTGTGCATATTACTCTTTTTGGGCATCTTATTGGGAGATCATAATATGTTACATTATTGGAATGGTATTTACAAACACATTTTGAGCTGTGCTTTCCCAAGATTTTATTGAAAAGTAATTGTAAAGTCTGTTTGCAAAGTTTTATATTGAAATCTCATGTGTATATTCATACATTCATATTGTATCCTACCTTACTTTTATTTTACTGTGTTCATTCAACGGTATTGTGATTTACACTACCTTTTTGGAAAAGTAAATAACCCTTTTTCTGTATTTGTTGGTATTTATGAGATTTTCAGTTGCCCTCACCCCACTCACTGAGTAATCAAGTTACTCAGCCTCTCTTCTTTCATCTTTTTCAGGTACAGGATCCTAAGGTTGTTGAGCTTGAGACTAGTGGTGTACGGCCAGTTCTAGGATGGATCCACTAGTGCTGTTGTTTTGTGAATTTTATATTTTTGAAAAGTATTTATTCCTTTTGTATTGTTGTATAATATTAAATTGTAAATTCTTATATGTTTTCATTTAGTTATCTTATTTAAAATTGATTTTTGAGTGTTTTAAAAATTGTTCGAGATCAATGTGGAATTCATGAGATGGAATTGGGTTGATGCATGCAAAGTGTTTGATATAATGCTTTTAAGGACAATATGTAAGCAATGACCAATTGATTGTTAGAATGTGATGATGTGAGTTTATGGATTGTTGGAGATGATGCTATGTGTGAGATTTTTGCATATTAATGTTAATGGCATGGGTATTTATGCTTATATGAGGTGTGTGTAAAATTGTTAATATAGATTGATACATTGGTGAAAGAAGACATTATTTTCTCTACATCTACTTTTGAAATGGAAAAATAGTCTTAGATTTGTGAAGAGTGTGTTCATGCTTATCTATGGATGTAAATTACAAATGTTTGAGCATGTTGGCAAATGAAATTTGATCATGTGAGAGACTTATGTTTATGTAATTACTTGATTTGGATATGGGAGTAGTGGTTTATGTTTTATGATATGTTGGGATTATGTGAAGGAGATAAAGAGGGGGAGAGACGTATGCTTATATTAAAAAGCAAGGCATTGATGTAAACCTATGTAAAAAAAATACAAAAGCACAAATGTTCAAGAATGAAAATAGTAATATGAGTTGCAATTGAATCTAGAGGAATGGAGTGGTATGAATCTAGAGTTGAAGAAAATTTAGTGAGGTGGCATGATAATTATGCTCTGTAAAAAATTAAAAAGATGGTAATTTTGACTTAGTGTCATTGCATCTTTGATATTGGAGGCAATCTTGATTTAATGTTAAATCAAAATTGGGAGAATTGCTTTACATAGCCTATTTTGGTTGATGTTGCATGATGTTTCAAGGTTAGTTTAATAATGGAGGGGGAAAACTAGGTTTATGTCTTTGAATTGATAACTTGTTTTAAATTGGCAATTATGATAAGATGCATTGTTGATAAAATGGAAATGATGGAAAACCATGGGCGTGGATTGGATATGTAATTATAGTCATTGCCAATGTAATACTCTCAATATGGAATTGTTGAGTATGCTAGTGTATGGAAATAAAAGAGAGACATGATTGATGATATATGTATGTATGTGAGGAAGTAATGGCCAACGTTATTGTAGCTATCACTGTAGCACACCCGGCCGATTTATTTGTGTTGGTATTTATGGCCTTGGCATTGAGGTTAATTATGAGTTACTTATTGTGATTGAAGTTTGATGGAAGTACTCCCATTAGTCTTTTTGTTCGCTTAATGTGGCTATCATGTCCCTTGAACCTAGCTACTTTCTTATTATCATTGATCATACATTTAGTATTGTATTTTATTCCTTATCCAGATTATTGCTATTGTTAACTATTTGTTATCTTAAAAATTTATCGGGTTTACTTCACTAAACTGGAACTCTGAAATTCTGTATTTCTGTTCGGGTGAGTATTTGGGAAATTTTTTTAACTTGTACTATGTGGTTTTGGTGTATGATTATTTATTTATTTATTTTGATCTTGTATTATTTATTCGGTATTTTCTCTGTCTGTACTCTGTATTTCTGCGGTTTTAGTACATCTCCATTCCTGGCTCGCCCAGCTAGAAGGAGTAAGTCCTAGCCATGTGCACATGTTTTTGTAGTAGCACTACCCCTGACTGTGGTCGAAGATCCGGGTTCGGCTGTTGATATTCTATCTGTTCTGTTCCATCTTTACAGTCGAAGATCTAGGCTTAAGATGTTGATTCTGTCATTAGTCAAGGAGATGTACATGTATGTTTTCGCGTATTTTCTATATTTTTGATTACTTCTGTATTCTGAGCATTTTCTGTATTTCCGTTCCATTATTATTCTGTTATTTGCCATTTATTTATTTATTTTGAAGTCTAATTGGAAAACATTATGTTTTGGAAAGGTTTAAATAACCATTTTCTGTATTTTTCTGGTATTTATGAGTTTTCCTCTTGTTTTCGCCCCACTCACTGAGTAACCGAGTTACTCAGCCTCTCTTCTTCTATCTTCTCAGGTACTGGACTCTTAGGTTGTTCAGCCAGTGCTAGGATGGATCCACTAGGGTTGTCGTCATTTTCTTATAAATTTTTTATAACATGTATTTGTACTTTGGATTCTTGTATCTGTAAGTCTGTGTTGTATTTTTGTACCATTTTTTTATTATTTCCTGTTCTGCTTGTTAGAGTTGACTCTGACCAGGTCAAATCTGAGGCCTTGCACCCAGTGGGGCCCAGCCCCGTTGGATGTGGCTGATCTGTCAGCGGCCCTGCTTTGGGACTGGGGCGTGACATTTAATTATCATTAAAAAAATTTATAAATATATATGCACAATTAATATTTAAAAAATATTTATGGCTTGTGGTTTTTATTGAGGGGATATAAGCAATTAAGTTAATTTCCAGAGATACATGAAAAAAGAAAAAGAGAACTATAACAACATACTTTAATATCTCCGTGGTTGAAGCACACAATGTAATACATATTAATACATGACAGTCTCCTTCAAAATTTAGAATGGATCAATCACATGATTGTTTTTAAATGTTTATTTATTTATTTAACTATATATTCAATCCCATTATAATGTGAAATGTTTAAAAAGTTTTAGGTTCAAATCTAGCTAGATTTCAAGTTATAAGTATAGGTTTACTATCCAAATTTCAGTTATAAGTATAGGTTTATTATCCAAATTCTGTGTTGGCAACACACAAATAAAAAAAACTTAGTTGGGGCATCATGTTAGTATTTGTAATTTGACTTGCTTTCAACTGGAAAAATACAGTTGGTTACAATTTTTATTTTTTTAATAAAACTTGGACAAGCCATGCATCAGTTGTGTGCACAGGTTACAAATATAATAAATATTTTAAAATTTAAATTTTTAGTTAATTATAATTATATTTTTAAAATATTATTAAATATATTTATTTAGATAATTAAATATAAGTTAGATTGCCACCATAACAAGAACTTATCCAATAATCCCCCAAGTAAACATACATTGGTTTTCTATAAAAACAAATTTAAATTATTTTACTTACGATATATAATAAATTAATATATATATATATATATATAATCCAAAATAATCATCTAAAACAACTTCCAAATCACATGAAGTTATAATTCAATCTATTTTTTTTAAATAAATAAATAAATAAAATTTAGTTTCAAATTCCAAGCAACAAACAAACACGAATCTTTTTCAAAAAAGAAAACAAGCAAACACGAAAGCTTGAAGAAGGCATCAATGGCGTCGCTGGAGAAGCGGGTTCTAGTCACCGGTGCCAATGGCTTCATCGGCTCATGGCTTGTGCGGGCACTCCTAGCCAAGGGCTACTCCATCTCCGCCTCCGTGTATCCCGGCTCGTCGACGGCGCATCTCCGGGCACTCCCGGGTGGCGCCGATCCTAAGCGGTTGGTGTTTCACGAGGCGGATCTCCTTGACGCAGCGGCACTTGCTGTGGCGGCGGAGGGGTGTGGCGCGGGGGTGTTCCATGTGGCGTCCCCTTGCTCGCTGGAGGACCCGAAGGATCCTGAGAATGAGCTGATCCGGCCGGCGGTGGAAGGCACTGTTAATGTGCTTGAGGCCGCGAGGAAGGTCGGGGCGCGCAGGGTCGTGCTCATGTCGTCGATCTCGGCGATGATTCCGAACCCTGGGTGGGCGAAGGCGCATCCTGGCCGAGCTTTTGATGAGGATTCCTGGACTGATCTTGATTATTGCAAGGCAAACAAGGTTTGCTAATGTCTATGTTTTCCTTCTCTTCTTGCTGCCCTAACTGCCATAGCTTCATATGTTCTCTAATTTGAACTCTATGTTTTCTGAAAAAAAAAAGGTTTTTTTTTTTTTTTTGTGTGATACTGAGGAAGAATGCTTGATCTAGTTTTGACCTAATTTAAATATCACTGGTCAGAATGTTAGAAGCGTTTATGAGGAAGAGCAAGTAGATTGTTCAACAGTTTCAGTAACTAATTTGCTTTGAAGTTGCATTTAAATTTGAGGAAAGTTTGAAGGATTGTAGAAAGTTTAGTCTGTTTTAGAACTTTGAGGTTATTTTGTAGGAAAATTTTCATGATTGCAAAGATGATTACATATAGATAGATGCTTGTGTAAATAGGTAAATGTTCATACTCAGCATATAGCTTTAGCAATATGTTGTTACATTAGTTACCCCTCTGTTTTCTGCATTTCATATTTCATCCAAAGTCAAATATCACAACAATGTGCAGCCCAATGTATATGAATGAGAATAGCTGTGGATTGTCTGATATAGGTGAAGTTCTTTTATGCGTTTCAACGGTTGAATTTTCAGGATTGTTGCAAAGTATGTAAATTTCACAGTTCTCCTTTTTGTTGGTTTTTGTGTTTGAGCAGAAATGGTATGCTGTATCAAAGACAATTGCTGAGAAGGAGGCATGGAAATATGCAGAGAAATATGGGTTGGATATTGTGGCAATTAACCCATCTACTTGCCTTGGCCCCCTTTTGCAGCCAGGTCTCAATGCAAGCTCTGCTGTTCTCCAACAACTCTTACAAGGTTGCTCAAAATGAATGTTTCAATTTGTTATTATGGTGATATAAAACCAAAAAACAACATTATGTGTTGATATTTTTAGTTGTGTTGTCAAGGGTCAACGAATGATCAGGGAGATTATTGGCTTGGTTGCGTACATGTCCGGGATGTTGCTGATGCTCTGATTATGCTCTTGGAGAAACCAAATGCTTCAGGAAGACACCTGTGCACCAATGGAATATACCAATTCAAGGACTTTGCTGAAATAGTCACGAAGGTGTGTCCTGGATACAATGTGACCAGGTAAAAAATGATAATCTTGTCTTTGGCGAAGCATGTCGTCTTGGAATTAATTATTCATGTTCGACTGTGATCACTCTTGTGTATATGAGTCCACAATGGTATGCATGTACGATTAGCAGAACGACTGTCATCTCAGTTAACTGACATTGCCAAAATTCTAGTGCAAACTCCTTTTGCTATTCACATTGTTCAATAAACATTTTGTATTTAACTAGTTCTTTTGTGAATCCTGTCAAGTTTGTCTTGAAACCTGAAAGGCTAAAGCATTTTATCTTTTGATCAGGTTTTGTATTTATTTGTAAGACTTCATGACAGATATGTTCTTAGAATGATTAGTTCAATATTTTATTTTAGAAATTATCACTGATTTTAACATTTATATACTCAAATAAACTGATAATAAAATTGTAATAGGTTTGTGGGCGAAACCCAACCCGGCCTAGTTTCACGCAAAGATGCAGCAAAGAAGCTGATTGATCTCGGCATGGCATTTACACCAGTTGAGGATGCAATTAAGGAATCCGAGGAAAGCATGAGAGAAAACGGCCTTCTCAGCAAGCCAAGTAACAACACAAATTAAATTATGTGCTTGGAGATTCCACCTGTTTTTTAGTTAGTACGTTAATAAATGGTTGCAATTTCTTATCAAAGATATTTCTTCTGTTCCCTTTGAATGTTCTATCATGAACAAAATCATGTTTATGAGCTAAAGGGCTGAATTATGTTATGTTGTTGCAAATTCTAAATGCTCTATGTGTTAGCATAGAGATTAAGAAGTCGATGAATGATAAGATTGAACTAGATTGATCGCATGAAAAAATCGAGTGAAATCTATGCTGTTGGTTTGTCTTCTTGTACTTTATCGTCGTAATTTATGCCACACTGCAACTTTGTCTCGTACTACAAGCTCTCTGCAGTGTTGAGCCATGCTAATGGTCTTGATTTCTTTCTTTGCTCGCTCATTGTCTCCTAAAACTTTTTTCGTATTTACTGATGTATGCCGTCTTCTCTTCTTTAAAGCTGTAAATATGAGAGGAGCAGCTGCATACTGAATGGTGAGCTTGTCAATGTAGGGCTTTTTCCTTCTTATAACTAAAGACATTGAAGTAATTAGAAAAACTGTTTATTATTATTGTTATGTGTTTTTTTAAGGCCACAATGTTGAATAGATGACCACCATGCCATATAATTGAAAACTCAGTCAAAATAGCATCTTGGCCTAATTTCCTTCTTGCATAGCATGTTGCAGTATGAAATCTCTTGAGCAAACCTTAAAAAAAGAAATGCCTCAAAGTCATTGCATGTGCATTGTGATACCTTTGTATTCAATCCAAGTACCAAACTAAAATACTTTATAGTGAAAATCATAGGAAGCCATTGACCTCTTTTTGTCTCACCAAGTTAACATAAAGCTCTAATTAAAAAGTCATGCTTTTAAAGCAATGCATGTGATGTTCTATATTCTCTTCATTCTTCAAGTTGTTTGACCATCTTATTAATTGAAGAATATGGAGCTAAACTAGGGTTGAAGAAAAGAAAGTGATGGAGATCTAACTTTATTGACTTCAGTGGTTTAGATCCAAACTAGAATTTTGGAAAAGTTTGGCAAGATTCCTAATTCTAAAAATATCTCATCTCAAAACTCTAAATCCTAATCTCTTTATGTATTACTTTTTTTTTTTTAATTTCATTGTTTAAAAAAGAAATTTATGTTCTACAATTATATTTTTCATAGTTTTATCTTAATCAAAATATTTAAGGAAAGTGTGGGAATTATCATAAATTAATAAGAGTCTTTTTTATTGTTAAGCCAACTCCAAATAATGATTTTAAATTTTGTATATATATATAATTTCACAATTAGGGGAACAAGTTCATAAATATATTCATAATATTTTATTTAAAAAATTAGCCTCGAACAAGGCCAACGCCGGGTCACACTCCGCGAGATCCAACTCACCATTTCCCGTCTTTCTCCCACGCAACCTAAACTTTTATTTATTTGTTTATTTTGCATATACACCCATATGATTATTTATTTATTTAATGAAAAGAGGTGATAAAATGTCATTCATTTAAAGGGGTTTGTCAAGACACATGCAATCGGAGATACATTAGTTATGGTGACTTATCGATTCTTTAAAAATTAATTAACTCTACCAAATATCATATGAAGTAATCAAAATCCATCACATGGATACTCAAAAGATTTACTGAAATCATTCAAAACTAATAAATCCCTTTACATGCAATTTTTAGAAAAGAGGGATGTGACTTCTCTCATCATGCATGGGAATATAGATGAACTATAGTAAAAGCACAATCTTTCGATTTTGTGTTTGCCCACCCACTGCCATGTGATATAAACAATTACGTGACGCAGTGGTTGTCCCATATAAACCATACAAGCACATCATCAGGAGACTATATATAGATATATACAATAGGAGATTATATATAGATATATAGAACATGAGACTATATATAGATACACAGAACCCCGCAGCTGAAAAAAAACAAGTGATAGAAAGAGACCTGAGAAATTGGAATTTGAATACTATATATTTCACTTTTCACTATGTAATTGTTTATGTATAATTTATAACCAAATTAATACTATTTACATAAATAATACAATTTGAATGAGAACTCTCTGGCATTGTACCAGGCTATGATGACGACTGTTGGATGGGAATTCAGAACAAACATCCGTAGATATAGACTATGATGACCACCATTGGACGGAAATCCAATGGTGGAGGATGAACATCCATACATATTTTATTTATGAACGTTGGTAGATGACGCGTCCTTTATGTACATTTACGTATTCAGAAAATAATATAAATCAGGAAAAAAAAAATTTAGAAAACTGTCCAAAAATATTGTTACAAGTGAAAAAAAAGAAGTACAATAAACAAGCAAGCAAAGACTTCTTGGCTCCCACTCTAATGCATTAGGCCAAAGTCCATGATCATTGCCAACTTTCTCCATTAAAACCCTCAAAACCCATCTCCATTGATGAACCACTAGAGCTAAGCTTTCCAACCTTCCCACCAAAACCTCTTTGAGCAACCATATGCCTTCCATGGAGGACTACCATCTCAAGAAACCTCTCCCAACCCAAACTCCAACAAGAACAAAGCTCAAGATCCTTCTCTTGATCATCTCTACCAACCTCCTCTCCATATACCTCTTCTCCGGCGACCTCAACCACTGGAAAAACTATGCCCCAAGAATCCATCTTTGGGACACTGAACTTCTTCTCCATGAACTCAACTCAACTCAATCCAAGCTCACTCAAAGCCAAAGACAACTTTCCGACCTTCACCGCCGACTAGCCACCTCCAATTCTCTTTTAGAATCTCTTCTCTCCGATCTTGGTCGTGTGCATGGTGACAAAGCTTCAAAAGAGGAGTTAGACGGATGGAGAGACGAGCTTTTCGGCGAGCTAAAGCTGGCCGTAGGACCTCATAAGCTGCCTCTTGGCTTCACTGCCAACCTTGGCTCTGATGAGATCTTTCCAGCTCTTGGCTCAGCTTGCCGGCGCCACCAAGAGGAACTCATTGAATACATGACTTATAATGTTGGTGATGAATGTCCTAGTGATGATGTTTTTGCTCAGAGGTTGATGCTCAAAGGCTGTGAGCCTTTGCCTCGCCGGCGCTGCCACCCTGCCTCACCTGAAGGCTATGTCGAGCCCGCTCCCTTCCCGGAAAGCTTATGGACTATCCCTCCGGACACCAGCATCACTTGGGATGCCTACACTTGCAAGAATTATTCTTGTTTAGTTCATAGAAACAGAGAAAAAGGTTCTTATGATTGCAAGGATTGCTTTGATCTTAATGGCAGGGAGAAAGTCCGGTGGCTTTCCGAAAATGGGGGTCTTGATTATGGTATTGATAGTGTGTTGAGCTTGAGGAAACCGGGTACGATACGTATCGGTCTTGACATCGGTGGTGGCAGTGGAACATTTGCGGCGAGGATGAGGGAAAGGAATGTGACTATTGTTACTAGTACTATGAATTTTGATGGCCCTTTTAATAGCTTCATCGCGTCGAGAGGGCTTGTGCCGATGCATATCAGTGTAGCTAATCGGTTGCCGTTCTTTGATAACACGCTCGATATTGTGCATTCGATGCATGTGTTGAGTAATTGGATTCCTGACATTATGCTCGAGTTTGCGCTGTTTGATATTTATAGAGTGTTGAGGCCAGGGGGATTGTTCTGGCTTGATCACTTTTTCTGCATTGGCACTCAGTTGAACAGCACTTATGTTCCGATGTTTGATCGAATTGGGTTCAATAAGCTGCGGTGGACTGCTGGAAGGAAGCTCGATCGGGGGATCGAAAAGAATGAATGGTACCTCTCTGCTCTGCTTGAAAAACCAATGACTTGAATTTTGGCAGTAGGCTGAGGTAATAAGAAGGAAAAGAAAAAGTATGTTTGTCATCATAGGATAGATTCAGAAAAATTCTTTGTTGTTTCCTTCTGATGATATGAGAATTATAATAAGTCTTGCAATTCAATTTCCATCAATTTAAACACTATGTATTCCAAGTGAGTTTTTACTACAGAAATTAGACATTTCATGCTTTTCACTCTGTTCAAACAACCCATGATAGATCTATACAAGCAGCATTGAATAGCAAACACTCGAATATATATGTTTTTACTTGGCTTCTACTTTCGCTGAAGGAGCGCCACCGCTATAGTCAAAAGCCTCATTGCCGTAAGGGTGGTAAGAACCACCACTCTTACTCGTTGTAGCCTCATAGCTCGATGATGTCGACCCAGCTTCTATAATTGGGTTCATACCAGCCAAGACCATGATTTTCTCAAGTTCTGTCACTACTTGGCTCATTTTCGGCCGATTGATTCCTTCTTCTTCAACACAACTCAAGGCCAAGTCAATGAATTCACAAAAGCCTCCAAGTGAAGAGCTTATCAAAATTGGGTCAAGAAGTTGATCAAGGCCATACAAGTCCTTACCCTTATCCATCATAACTCTCACCTCTCTCACTACATATCTTCCTCAGTTCTATCGGTTTTCTTGCAGTTAAAAGCTCTAACAATAGCACACCGAAGCTATAAACATCGCTCTTCTCTGTCAATTGCTGACTCATATAATACTCAGGATCAAGGTACCCCTGCATATTATTAACCAATGCAAGTTCTTTATCACAATATTTGATAATCCAAACTTTAGCACATTCACTACTTACCATTGTCCCTTTAACCTGTGTCGTAACATGACCCTTGTCGGTATCTGTCATTGGCTTCGACAAGCCGAAATCAGAAACTTTGGCATTCAAATGATTGTCAAGAAGTATGTTGCTCGATTTGATATCTCGATGAATTATAGGAGGATCCGCAAGATCATGCAGATAAGCAAGACCTTTCGCGGCACCAAGAGCAACTCGGAGTCTCCTTTTCCAGTCTAACTGAACTCCAGATTTTCCTGCATATATTAATGCATCAAAGTGCTTAAAGTATGAGTGTTTTTGGCATGAGAGACAACGACGATGAAGTAGAATTAGTAGAGCTTTACCTGTTAGACTTTCTTTCAGGCTTCCATTTGTAATATACTCATAGATAAGCATTTGTTCGCCTTTATCAAAGCAAAAACCAATGAGACTGACAAGATTCTTATGGTGTACCCTGCTTAGCATCTCAATCTCAGTTTTGAACTCAAGACCACCTTGCATAGACCCTTGCTGAGCTCTTTTGATTGCAACCAATTGCCCATTTGCAAGAGTTCCTTTATAAACCTGTCAGACAATAAACATCCACCATTGTCAATATTATAGCGATATACATATCTGTACATATAAAGTTAAGCGGATCGAGCTCTTGTTCCTGTAAGTATGTATTACCTTCCCATAACCTCCAGTTCCGATTTCATTTGATTCTGCAAAATTGTTGGTGCATTTCCTTATTTCCTCGTACGTAAAACTTCTGGCTCCTTTTAACTGAGGTGCATCTCCACTTCTTTTTGTCACCACCCAAGATTCTAGCAATTCAAAGCATAAACCAAATTAGTAATTGAATCTATGAACGAAGAGTGTGCTAGTTAACATCACGTAACTTACCGAAAGGTTGGCTTTTTTCTACTGCATTTTTGGTCTTTTTCTTGTGCCGAACAAGAAAAACCAACAAAATGATCAATATCAATGCGAGCACAACTGCACCAGCAACTACTCCAATAATCACTGTCTTGCTATTGCTTGATTTTCCTCCAGTTGAAGTTTCTGAAAACACTACTTAATCAGTAAATGTTCATGTTTTAGAGAAGTGAAACTATGATATGATTTTGTTTACCAAGGAAAGCAGTGTATGGAGCTCCAATAAAAAAGTAAGGTCCGAAGTCCTTGCTTGTCTTGAAAGTTTGATTGCTGAGAATGAAGCCAATGTTAGAAATATCTGACTGCTCAAACCTCAACTTTCCTGATGGAAACACTTGCAAGTGCATGCTCAAGTACTCGTCTACATCGGTATTTATGTTATTGAGCGAAACTGAGTCGACTGGAAGCTGATGCTTCCTGAATGAATTCATGATGTCGTTTTCTAATCTCGTAAAGTATGTCGAATTCCCAAGATATGAGAAAGATGGAGCTCTTAAGGAAAAAGTCCCGGAGTAAGGATATGCGCAAATGCAGTGAGGACTCATACTCTGATCTGTAGGACAAGAAACTGGCACGCAATTATCTTGCGGTTCTGTAGAATATGGAGTTATGGGTTGCTGTGATTCTAGACAATGTGGACTACTTGCTTCATGCTCGCAATATGGATTGCCTACTAATCTGCAAACAAAGCCGAAATATGAGGACAAAAGCAATTTGATATGAGAAATGAATTCCCATCTTCTTGTACATTAATTGGTTATTGTATCCCCCTCCTTCTGTGTATAGCTCAATATTGTTGTATTGCACATCAACGAGTTCAAGTTGGCTGCTGAATGCAGTGCCGATATTTAGAGTACCATTGAATTTGTTGTTCCTCAGCCTCCTGTAAGTACAATGCACAAATATTAGTAGCTTGTGTTTGTTAGCGCAAACTGAAAATATTATTTGGATCCGATTCAACCCAAAAACTTAAGCTAATATATTCAAATCTATATTTTCTAAATTAATCAATGTGGAACTATTACTTACTCTGATAGCACAAAAGATTGAAAATGAATTATCAGAGAAAAGAATGCTACTTACACCGTTTGCAGCGGTGAGGAGCTAAATAAGGCCATCGGAATTTCACCACTTACTCTCAAATACTCGAGCACTCTGCAATCAACAAGGGTATATACAGATAAATCTTCGGGCAGAGAATGAGAAAATAAGAAATAGAAGGGGATAGAAATACAATGTTGTCAATGATGGTAAGGTTGAGAACCATGCCGGAGTAGCTGATTCATCAAAGGTATTGTTGCTCATATCCCTGGAGAGATACAAGCAAGCATCTGATTAATATTTGGTAAGTGTAACATGAGATGAATTGATTCTCCACACTTGAATATTAGATACTTACAAATAAGTGAGAGAAATCATTCCTGTTAGGTTTGGCAAAGGACCGGTCAAGTCGTTGTTAGATAAATGCCTTGAAAAAGGAAAAGATCGACTCAATGTTCATCTTGAGATGATTCTGAAAACATAAAGGGGACTGAATTTAGAGTAACTTGATTGAACTTACATTTCAGCGACTTTGGTGAGGTTGTTGATGTTGGAAGGAACAGATCCGGAGAGGTGATTTCGGTCTAGGCGGCTGTTTCAAATTAATCTATGTCAAAACTGAAAAAATTTATGAAAATTATCATCGATGAAATGTATGTTGAACTTACAGAACCTCCAGACTTTGCACTAGTCCTAGAGTAGAAGGGATTTCCCCTGTAAGATTATTATTGTCCAACAGCCTGACAAATAAGAACAATTAACTATGAAAGAGAACTTTGAGCTCAATAGTTTTATTTCTTTAGAAGATGGCATACTTACAAATGGATCAATTTCATGTTTGAGCTGAAAAGTTGCTCTGGAATAGCACCGGAGAGTTGATTCATGCCTAAGTGGCTGCAATTTAATGATAGTAAACTATTCATACAAATCACATTAAAGACATAAAGAAGTTTCAGAGATATCGAACATACAAGTGCTTTGTATCAATTAACATGTCGAGTCCTGGATTTTTGCCATCCGACACAGGGATTTCGTCGGTAAGCAAATTATCCGCCAAATCAAGCCAATAAAGTTTTGCCAGATTACCGATGGTTGAAGGTATTCTACCACTGAATTTGTTAGAATTCAGTGATCTGCAGACAATGAAATCCGAGAGATTAAAAGGTTGACAGAATTACAATAGAAAAGAAAGGAGAATTTTGAAGAAGTTGAGAAATTTACAAGAAGATCAGCTGCTTTAGCGAGCCTATTTCTGCCGGTATTTCACCGGAAAAACTGCATCCAACCAGAATCCTGCAAAAGAACATTGAATGAAACCAAATATTGATTTCAGGCTAATACGCGTAAATGATTAAATTACATACAAGTTCTCAAGCTTGCTCAAACTCCCAATGAATGCCGGAATTTGTCCGGTTAAACCTTTATTGTAAGAAAGATCCCTGCATCAATCAACCAAAGATAAAAAATAAGAAAACCAGCTGATACTGATTAAACAGAAATAAGCTCAGAAAAGAACCAACCAAAATAATGAACTTACAAGGTTCCTAACTCAGTCAAAGATTGAATATCTCCGGTAAGTGTTCCTTCTAGTCCCAAGCTCGATAATGTTCTGAAATATGACAGAACTGATGAGTTTATGATTGTGCATATCATATAAATACATCAAATCAACAAAATGAAAGCTTTCAAGTGCTCACATGGAGGTAACATGCGAATTGTTGTCACAGTGGATTCCAACCCAATTATCATCGCAAGGATCACCACTGTTCCAATTGGAAGGTGTGTTACTCCATTGATCTCCAAGGCCATAGACAGCAGCAGCTATCATTAGAAACACAAAGATGAATCAGAGACTAACGAGAAGAAGTTCGATTAAAATCAAGCATTTAATTTGCATGGTTCCTGATGCAAATAAACTTAGAACAGAATAAGAAAAAAAAACACAAGAAGAAAGATATACCTTCTTGAGCATTTGTAGCTGCTGAAATTAACATAATTTGAGCCAGAACAAGCAAAAAGGACAATCCAAGACTTATCATCTTCTTCATCCTCTTCATGAAAAGCTCCAAATGATCCTTTTCTTGATGAAAGGCTTACTAACTTTAGAATTTCAAGTCTTCTTTCAAAGAAGATTTAAACTTTTCATGACACTCACTGGATAACTTTTTTCATTCTCAATATTTTTCAAACACATCTCAAACCATGGCAATTGCTTGCCAACCACCAAAATTTGATAAAATTAAAACCTTTTCCTATAAAAAATAACCAAGTCTCAACTCTCATCAGATATTAATTATATGATGCAGTGGCTAATAACAAAATCAAGTTTAGTAGGTACAAAAATTAAATTAAAAATAAAGAAGGTTTACTGACATCTTTAAAAGTCCTCCCACTGTACTTGAAGCTCAAATATGGTGGAGTTGATTTATTCTATCATTTTCAACTAGTCACATTCTTGGAAGACTGGTCTTGCAAGATAACAATTTTAGTGTTTATCAAATAGGCCCACAACTGTATTTTATTAACTGCTGTTGAGAGAAAAAAAAAAAAAGGTAATCCTTGACCAAATCAAAACAATAACATCATATGCTTAATACACATAAATTTTTTCTCAGCCAATCATCGCCATTACAACTTGGATTGATTTCTATCTAAAGCATTAATCAAATTGTGAACTAATTTATAGTACTGGTCCCATGTGATTTTATGAGCAGAATAAGATAGTTGATTGATATGCCTGATGTTCATTTTGGTAGTAAACAATTAAACATACAATTACCAAAGAGGAAATTGAAAGATAAGAACACGAGTAGCAGAATTGTTCTCATTAGATATTTGAAGTGGAAGACTTTGTGATTTGAAAAAGTATCACAAGAGTTGATCTTATACACAACATTGATATTTTATTTTATTTTTTAATAAAGTGGATAAATCACAAATTTATTGAATTGAAAACTGAAACATATAAATAAAGAGCTTATAATAAAAACAAAAGGCAAGAAATAACATAAAACAACAATGACAAAACTGAAAAAAGAAACCATTGATATTGTTTCTTCATAGTGTTTCATTACACTTGAAGCATAACAAAAACAAATCATAAAATCAAACAATAGCAAATAGTAAGAGTGATATTCAGATAGTTTATCTCATATTCACCCAGACACGTTCTAGTGCCGGTCTCTGTCAGTTAGGGACAAATTGCATTGCATCTGGACACAAGCTTCCAATTTGCCAGGCAAACCATTGACTGATTCAACACTGAATAAATTTCTAAGGTAAACACATAATAAGAAGTCAAAGTCAATACTTATTGGAAGTATATGTAGATAAATCAGATGATACAATAGTTGGTATCATAAGTAGAAATCCCAAATTTTTAGTTCCAACTCATTATCATATTTTTTAGTGTAATTTGTGGGCTGACAAAACCTAGGTGAAAAAAAAACCAAACATCATAACTTATGACATCATATTAGATGAAAATTTAAAAAATATATTATCTATGTTTTTTTTAACTCAAAAACTTAAGCTAATAGAATAGCTTATATATCACATAATTAAAGATCTGGTACTGTATAAATAGACCTAACATTATGAAGCTTAGAGAATTAGAAAATTATATGCATATCAACACAACATTGCAAAAGCTCTTATGGAATACCCTTGCTGGCATTAGCAATACTCGTCTACCCTGGATTCTTGCAGGAGATTTTAATGCTATCATGTCTGATCTTGACTTCAAGGGGGGAAGTTACAGATCTTATTCTTATAAATCCACCTATTTTAATTCCTTTATTAATAATAATAATCTTGTTGACATTGGTTTCGTAGGCTCTCGTTTCACCTGGTGCAATAACCAAGCTGGGCTTGCCTGCCGGTGGGCGAGACTTGACAGATTCCTTGCTAGTCATGATTGGGTGGCCTCTTTTGCTACTATTGTGAATCAACATCTTCCACGCGCCTGCTCAGATCATTCCCCGCTCTTGCTCACTGCCAATCCTTACACTCCCTCTAAAAATACTGTTTTTCGGTTTGATAATGTTTGGCTTGAGTATCATAGTTGTCTTGATAACATTGTCAAAGCTTTTGATTCTGTTGACATCTCTTCCCCCTTGCATTCTTTTCACCACTGTATTGTTAATGCTAAACGCAACATTCTTTCTTGGAAGACTGCAGGTATGAGACCAATTGATTCAGAGATTGCTAACCTGGAATTGGAAATCAAAGAGGTTGAGGAGCGAGATATCATTTCGCCTGACCCTTGGCATACTGTCTGGCTCCGTGCTCTTCGTAATAGGCTCTCTGCCCTCCTGCGTCAAAACACTATTTTCTGGGCTCAGCGTGCTAGAATGCTTTGGCTCTGTCATGGCGATACTAATTCTGCTTTCTTCCACCGTAGTGTCAAAATCCGTCAGGTCAAATCCTGAATTCACTCCATTAGTGACACTGCTGGTAATATCCTTACTTCTAATGATGATCTGGAGCATGAATTTCTGAATTTCTATCGCAATCTTTGGATGTCCTCCTCCTCTGTCTCTTTGGATCACTTGTTTGCCTCCCTACCGGATGACTTTCCCTCGTTGGAGTCCGATGACAAGGACGACTTAGTCAAGCCTGTCACCAAGGGGGAGGTCTTCCGAACCCTTAGGTCCATGCCGCGAGGTAAGTCTCCCGGTCCGGATGGGTTTAATGTTGAATTTTACATTTTCTATTGGAATATCCTGGGTGAACACCTTTTCAATGCTATCTCCCACTTTTTTATGACTGCTAAAATTCCCAACTCCTGGGGTAAAACCTACGTTGCTCTTATTCCCAAAATTGATCATCCTCAAAAAGTTTCCGATTTTCGTCCTATCTCTCTTTGCAACGTTTGTTATAAGATTATCACTAAAATTTTAGCTGAAAGGCTCAAAAAAGTTCTCCCTAAATTAATTGGCAATGAGCAGTCTGGCTTTCTTGCGGGTAGGTCTACCTTTGATAATATCCTAGCTGTTCAAGAGATGGCTCACTCTTTGGAAACTGAGCGACTTAACCCCCCTAGGATGTTAATCAAGGTAGATATTGAAAAAGCTTTTGATACTGTTGAATGGAATTCTATCCTTGCAACCCTCCGTAGAATGTGCTTTCCTGAGATTTGGATCCGCTGGATTGGGTCTTGTCTCTCCTCAGCCTCCTTCTCCTTCCTTATCAATGGCAAACCTAGTGGTTGGATCTCTAGTTCTAGAGGTGTGAGACAGGGAGACCCCATCTCACCTCTTCTTTTCCTTCTGGTCACTCAAAATCTTTCTATGATCCTCAATCATGCTCTTCACACAAACTTCCTCTCTGGTTTTGATCCCTCTATGCCTAAAAATGTTAATCACCTCATGTTTGCTGACGACTTAATCCTTATTTCCAAGGCTTCTAGAAACTCAGCCAGAAACATTCTTTTTTGCCTTAATCTCTATAGTTCTCTTACTGGGCAAAGGCCGAACCTCAACAAATCTGCAATTTAGCTGCCTAGTTGGTTCAGTAAACATGTCTCAAACTCTATAGCTGCCATTTTAAACATTAAACTTGGGTCTTTCCCTTTCACTTATTTGGGAGCCCCGATTGCTCCTTCTCGTCTTTCAGTGAATCATTTTCAACATCTGGTCTATAAAACTGCTTCTTCTATCAACAATTGGAACCACAATCATTTATCCCAAGCCGGTCGTATCATCCTCCTCAACTCTAATATCTTTTCCCTTCCTATTTACTATCTTTCCTTATTCTATATTCCTGACTCAATTCTGGATTCTATCTCTAAGTTGGCTCGCAAATTTCTATGGGGTAGGCAGGGCACGGATACTGGATTCCATTCTATTGGTTGGCACTCTGTTACCCTTGATAAAGCTGAGGGGGGTTTAGGCCTCCGTAATCTTAGAAAGGTTAGACTTGCTCTTCTTGCCAAACACATTTTTTCTATTGCCAACAAGGATGACAAGGTCTGGGTTTCTATTTTTACTCATAAATATCAAAATTGGCACATTTGGAATAATGCTTCATTACCTGGGGTTTCTAGTTTTCACAAAGCTATCTCAAAAACTCTAAATATTCTTAAACCAAACTTTCAGCTAGCTGTTTGTAACCCTGGCCTTACTAATGCTTGGGATGATCCATGGGTCCTGGATCTCCCGCTCAGTCACAAACCAACTTTCTTCAATATTCACTCCTTTGATAATCTTACTGTTAATTCTCTTGTTTCTAATGGCACTTTTAATCGTAGAGCTTGCATTGATTTCTTTGGAACTGATTTGTCTCGTATTGTGCTTAATAATGTGGTTTTTGACACTACTGTGAAAAATGATTGGGTTTGGGGCCCTTGCTCTAACCATCCTTCTATTGCGGCTGCTGTTTATGGCTTCCTTAATTCTGGAGACCCTCTTCATTGTGCTTGGCCTGGCTGGTCTCGCATCTGGTCTCTTAAGGTTGCCCCAAAAACAAAGGTGTTCCTCTGGAAATTGGCTCATGGAAAACTACCCACTGGGGATTATTTATATAACTTGAACATTGGCCCTGCAACTTTGTGCCACTTCTGTGGCATTCACTCTGAGAATGCAAATCATTTGATCTGGTTATGTCGTTATTCTGCTAGCTGTTGGACCACTATCCTCAGTTGGTTAGGCCTCCAACACCTGTCTTCTTCACAGCTTGCAAATGGCTCTTGGCTCACCTCTGGCTTCCCTCTTCACATTAATGCTTTGTTTGCCAGAGCCATTTTTGCAACCACTGCTTGGCAAATCTGGACTGCCAGATGTTTCCTTGTCTTCCGCCATCAACCCCCAAATTTCAACCGAATCCCCCATTTGGCCTGGGCTAGAGTACTTGATTACTTCAATGCTAATGCTCTGCTTGGCATGAAAAATTTCATTTCCTCTCGCAGGCCCCACTATTCCATTATTATCTCCACTGATGCCGCTTGGGATGCTTTGATAGGTATGGCTGGTTATGGATTTATTATCTATACTAATCAAATGGTTGTGCTGCTTGCAGGTGCTGCTGCTGACTCGCTCTGCTCATCTCCCCTTGAAGCCGAATTGCGAGCCATTCTTCGTGCTTTAGAGCTTTGTTCTGCCAACAACTGGATTCCTACCACGCTCTTCTCTGATTGCTGTCGTGCCATCCAGCTTGTAAACAACTTCAACAATCTTACTGCTTGGAGACTCTCATCCGTCATCAGAGCCATCAATCGCTTTGCCAACTCCTGGGAAGACTTCTCCTTTGATATCGTCCCTCGCGACCTTAATATTGTTGCTGATCGGCTTGCCCACTTTGGCCTTGCAAATCCTCAAGTTCCTCTCTTTGCTCAAGGTCGCGACCGGCCTCGATGGCTCGAAGATATCTGCTCGGCTTCCCTCCTTTCCTTCTAATTTGTTTTGTTTTCCTTAGCTACTTGTAGCTCTTCTTTGCCAAAAAAAAAAACACAACATTGCATTGTATTATATATATCTATATATATATATATTTGACAAAGGAGACAACCGTTGTCAAAATGATAGACATGTATGAAAGTGCATTGGTTACGCTGACTTAACGACCCTTTAGGGATTTACTATATGAGACGGGCTAACACAAGGGACAATGAAGTCTAACACATTCACCCAAGATGATATAAGCAAAACTATAACTCCACAATGGTAAATTCTCCTACCATGCAATTTTAAATAGATGGAGAATATGACTCCTCCCACAGAAGACCCACACTTGAACCTAGTGTATAATAAATAAATAATACTTTACAGTACTGGGTCCACAATGAACCATAAATTAACAGTAGTGTAAGTCAAGGTTTTGAGCCCACTTGTACCCATTCATTGCCATGATGCCCTGCCACTAGACAATGCTAGTGTTGGCCGTTGCATGATATATTAGAGTAGCAGGATAAGTTAGTTATCAAATTAATTGATTTGGAACTATTACTTACTCTAATAAGTCAGAATTAATTGCTAATTCAAAAGGACGTTAAAAATATTTGCTTCTCTATATATTCATATATTGATTCAACAGAGCATTTAAACACCTCTGAAATACACATACTTACATTACTAAGCAAAGAAAGCTAGAAATTTACATACATACAGATGCCTTATTGTAGTGCATACTATATTGGTTGATTTGCAGGTGATTTAGGAATCTCTAGAGATCAAAGCTGTGGCTGTTGAAATGGAAGACTGGATGGTTCCATTTGCCCTTGATGTTCTGTGACCTGCATTCTTTGGCCACAGTTGATTGAAGACTTGGTGGTCCGCAGACGATCACGCCTACATCAACATGCCCGACACGGTCCGAAAAAGAATTGAAAATTTCTGCAGGTAGATAAGTACAGATACAAATTAAGGACTTGTTGAACCTTCAATTTAAATGACCATTTCAGTATTGTTATTACCTTGAAAATCAGGCCGACATCCATAACGAGTTGCAAGCAGTTTAACAAGGTTTGATCCTTCAGTCTTGGAATGTACCTTTGCATCACTAGACAAGCTCAAGTCAATTTTTTCATTACCAATTTTCACCGATTCATCATGTTTCAAGTTCCTCTTCTCTGCCCAATGCCATAACAAAACAACAATGCCTCCAAGTATGGTAACAGCAGCAACCATCATTAACACAAAGAGAAGTCCCAGGTACCACCGAGTAGATACATGGAAAGGTTTAATGTAATATACTCGGAGCAAACTGTAGATTGCGACGAGGCCAAGTGTAGAGACAACAACATACATTCCCGACCACATATTGTTTCCGGTACCAACCAAACATGACATGTTTCGACCATTTATCACAGAGAAGGATGATATGCTTGATATGTCATGAAGTTTTCCTTCTTCCTGCAATCATAATTATATTACTTAGTGAAATTCTTGGTGAACATAAGAGGAAGTGACATGCTTTCTTACCAAAGGTGGTACTGATTCTTGAGTTACATAAGCTTGAATGTCCAGCTGCAATTTATCAGAAAAAGAAGAGTGGATGGATTGTGCATTGACAGCAGAAATAAGAGAAAGCTCCTTTGATTTTTTAACAGCCCAAACAATTAACACATTCTTTGGTAAACAAGGCCTTCTCTCATTTATCCGATTAATGATATCACTTAATATGGCCAAGAATGGTGAAATTCCAATGCCTCCAGCTACCAGAATAAGATTTTCGTACCTTGAAAATGCATAGTAAAAGTTTGGTAAGTCATTGAATGATGTAAGAATTCAAAATCGATATAATTTAGTGAAAACGAATAAAAAAGTTTACATCAAGTGGTAAGGAGATTCATGTCCATAAGGTCCTTCAACAGAAGCTGTAATTTTTTTAATTTGAAGTTGATCTGAGTTCGCTGAAACAATGTCTCTCAGTTTCGCCGTCCATTCGCCGAGAACCTTTATAAGAATCGAGATATGGTAACGACCATCCAAAGGACTCGATGAAACACTGAAGGGATGCCATTGAAGCCATGATAATTCCCTCACTTGAAGGAAAACAAAACTGAGAGCATTGTACCGAAGATCTGCAAATTATATAGAAAGAGCTAAAGTTAGCACAAATGAAGTGGCATCATATTGTCTAAATATCTGAACATGAAAAATTAGTACTTGATGGCTTTGAAAAGACCAATTCTATAGTTCCACAAGGACGGCATGCCGCTGAAATGATATCAACAGTTGTTCGAGATTGACAGAACCTCAGAAAACGATCTAGTATGAAAAGGAATACCGCTCCGGCTGCCATGCAGAAAATGAAGTCTCCAACATGCATCGCTAAGAAGACGATGAATACAACATATAGTTGATGAGTGTAGAAGAAGAGCTCAAAGTAGTTCTTTCTCACAGGATGAAGAGATGTCACCCACATTAACAGACCAGCTAACAAGCTTATTACACCAGGAAGATTAGCAATTTCATCATCTTTCCACTCTAGAATCTGCATATTATAAGACAGTAAGGATCACAATAAATTGAAGTAAGTTCATTTAGCATTTGAAATATGGAAGAAATTTCAGATTATCACTTGTTATTATTAGTGTAAGTAATATTCTAATATTAGTTAATTTGGTAAATGCGGATCTAAAGATATAAGTTTGGAGCATTCATCTTAAATATTTAGGTCAAATCATTTGAAGATAATATATTTGGTTTGTGCTTCACCCATACCCTTGGAGCTATGTATGGCTGTAAACGAGCCAGCCAAGCCGAGCTTGGCTATGTTCAAGCTGGGCTCTTTACTATTTTAATCGAGCTCGAGCTCGAGCCGAGCTTATTTCGAGTTTTATTAATGAGGCTTGGGCTCGGCTCGTTAAGAAAATTAAAGACTCGGCCTAGGTTTGTTAGATCGTTTAAACTCGATAATTTTTTTAATTTTAATTTTTATATTAAATAAAATATCATTGAGGCTTGTTTAATGCAGGCTCGGCTCGGCTCGAATTCGGGAATCATTTAAGGCTCGGCTCGATTTGAGTTCAGGAATCATTTAAAGCTCGGCTCGATTTGAGCTCAGTAATCATTTAAAGTTCGGCTCGGGTTCAAACTTATCAAAAGCCTCATTAAACTATAATAACAAAATGAATAAGGGTTACAATCATCAAGCTATCTATGCTCAATTGCTCATCTTTCAAATCTTGTTGTGAAATACTAAAATAATCAAGTCTAAAATTAGAAAAATAAAAAACCATGACATAAAGATTCAAGTCATACATAGCATAATTAGACATCAAAATAAACCATGTTCAAAAACCATCACATAAAGATTCAAGTCATACATAGCATACTAGCTTTTAACGATTCATTAAAACGAGCTTTTAATGATTCATATAAATGAGTCTACTCACGAGCCTTAACGAGCCGAGCTTGATGGTGTTCAGGCTCGGCTCGTTTATTTTACGAGCTTAATAATCGGGCTTGAGAATCGCTCATTTAACTTAACGAACGAGCCGAGCTGAGCCTTTAACGAGCCGAGCCTTCGAGCTTTTAACGAACGTATTGGCTCGTTTATAGCCCTAGAGCTATGGGGTATAATGTGCCATCTCAATGTGTCTATGCCTTTTTAGCTCCATGGGCCTTCGTCCATAACTTCCTCAACGGGCTCTCCAACCTTTCTTTGTTGTTCCATGAGGCCCTAGACTTGGATGTACAAATTAGAACGTTCATCCTGCCTCTCTCAAGTGGCCCAAGGGACTAAATCCCGAAGCTTAGAATGTAAGAGGGTCTTCTTAGTTAGATCCTTTTCACGATTTCCTCAACAATGCAGGAGTTAGATGCCCTTTAGGTTAAAAGTTCGAGAAAAGCTTTTGCCTTGGAAAAAATCAACATTTTCAATTGACTTGTGTAGGATAATAAAATCTCCACTCTCAACAATCTAGCAAAGTGGAGCTATAGTGGTTTATTAATGTTTATATACACGGCTATGAAAATCATGGATCACGTATTCATTCAGTGCCCTTATGTAGTCATATTTGGAATTGTTTTGGCTATACTCTTGTGCTATCACATCTCTTAACTTCTATGTGTAAGGTCTTCACATCCTAGATGCCCAACTTTGAGTCTAGATAGCGGGAGACATGGGGTTTCTTATTCAGGTTATTTTCCAAAATTTTTGGTTAAAGAGGAGTAATCGCATTTTCAATCATGGTATATTTCCATTAATTTTAACTTTAATTAAAATTGATCACATTGTTATCTTTTGGTTATTTGTAGCTTAAAATTCAAAGAGGCTAAAGTTAAGGAACTCGGTGATGACTATCAAATGCAGCTTTGACTTTCTATGTATCTCTTCTAAAGCTGAGTTGTGGCCTCATGCAATTGAAACCAGGTCTGACAAAGTGACCATGGAAGGATGATCTTACATGGCCATTGTCGACCGGAACCCTTGTCAGTTTTTGAGTAATCCCTATTTTTTATCAATTCATCCCATTTTCTTTATTGTAAAGATGCCTAATTACCGCTTTGTGGCTAGATTGTATTCCAATTTTGTTATCCATGTTGGATCAATGTTTTGTCTGGGCATTACTCTTGTATATGTAGCTTCCTTATTTATGATTTTTTAGGTGGTTAATCCACTTTTCTTCAAAAAATAAAATTTATATTTAACATAATATCAAAATTTGGTTTACTTATAACATGACTAGTTAAAATAGACTAACACATATCAAACTAGCTCATTAGAATAACTAATAATCTAACATCAGTTAATTTGATAAATGTGAATCTAAATATATAAATGTATGAATAAATTTTTGGTTGAATTCAAAGGTAATATGTTTAATTTTGTTATGTTTGTTGTATTTGAGACATTTCACCCCCGGTGATCTATCTCTTTCCTTTTTTATTTTTCTTTATATTTCCACTACTTTGTAATGAATTCATGGTTTATTCATTTTTTAAAAAAATATATATACGTGTTTGATTTATGTCTAACAACTATACTCACCTTTTCAATTAGACGTCCTTCTAATGCCCAAGCGATGACATAGCATAAACCATGTAAAGTAAATAAAGCCATTGTGAGATGTCCAAGCCAAACATGATATCTAGTAGCATGTTCAAATGGAATATCGATCATTCGGAGAAGAACCGAACCCCTTGCAATAGGGAGAAATAAGAATGCCATGCAGAACAACCCAATTGAGCCAAGCCGAAGACCAGTAAGTTCTATCATCAGGTAACTGCAGTTCAAAAAACAACTCATTAGGATCAAAAGTGAAGCTATTTTATAATAAATTTGCATGTCAAATAGAATTCAATTTAATAGATTCAAATGTTCCAGCTTAGATGTTCCTTTGATAGCATTTACAAGCTATCAATGAATTGCAATAGCTTGTAGTAAACAAGTTTTTAGAAACTACAAACAAGGTTAAGGCCGAATGTAGAATAAATACAGATATTGACGAACAGATAACTTCTTATCATTGAGACACATAAATTAATCACAATTAGGAATTCATAGTTTTTTTGATTTTACAAAAGACGACAAGTACCACCTTATAAGAAGGTTGTCAAAAGGCTATGTAGGTACGATGGTGCACCAATTATAACGGTTTAATGACTCCTAAGAATTTACTAAGTGGGGCGGATTACTACATAAGACAATAACGGTATGCTATATGCGTCCAAAATAATACATTAGAGATCGTAATGTCATAATAATAAATCCTTCGTTTTGCAACCTTGAAATGGTGGAAAATAAGGCTCCTCCCATAGGGGATATAGTGAACATACTATTACAATAATATTTGAACAATATATTTATAGTATTTGCAAAGGACTACACAGTACGGGGATTTAACCCTGTGCCACTCACCCCATTCAAGTGACTTACCACTAAGCCATCTTGTGGTTGTTGATTTTGAGAAATTATACAATTTAAGTGCCACTCTAATAGAAAAACAGAAAAAGAGAGTTTTATCATAAATACAAATAATATGCCCAATGGTATAACACCAAAATGTAAAGAGGGAGGTCATGGGTTCAAATCCTTCCCCCGGCAGTAATGTTCTCCATACTGTTCATATATTGTTCATCCGGAATTTTATATTATTCTTGTACATACACTGTACATCCGGATTCTAATATTGTTTGGTACTGTAAATATTTATAAAAAAAGACGCTTGTAGCCTATTATTTAAAAAATAAAATAAAATAAACACAAATAATATTGCAGTTGTTGACAGAGGAAACAGAAATTACTGATGAAATTCACATACCTTCTCTCTTTTCCAGTCACAGAAAACTCTCTTGCAATGAGCTCTTGATTCTGTATGCTATCATCAATAATGTTATAGAGAACATATGCTGAAAACAGGAGTATTCCAATAAACTCTGCAGCAGAAACAACACCGAAAGGTCCATCAACAATTATAGGGAATGTCCACAACCGAAACCTTGGTGGCTTAGAATTCCTTCCCCTGCAGATCAATTAAATCCATCAGTAAGTAGAAAGAACACAATATTCAAGCATGGAAACAGAGACTAAGAGATACATACTCGAAATCATCGCTTGGAAAAACACTGATGTAGATAAATGCTAGAAAGACGAGAATGAGTATCGGAACACTGAAAAGAAGAAAGACAGATCCTGCAGTTTGCAAAATAAAAATGAAAAAGTTACCCACTTAGACAATCCAAGAACAAATTTAAACATTAATTATAAGAGAGAGGGAAGAGAGACATGCCTGTGATTCCAAAAAAGGAATGTTGAGAAGAAGCCTGGATGAATATTAAGAACAAACCCCTGACAATATTAGAAGGAAGGAAAAATATAACAGCAACCCAAAGTACAAAAATCAGCCACATTAGAGACTTGAGAAGCCATTTAACAAGAACAAGCTTAAAGGGCTTGTTTTTTGATTGTAAATCCTTAAATCCTCCATTGGAGATTAGTGGTTCATGAGCTGAGAATTCATCCATAGCAGAGGAAGACAAACAACAAAGGAACAGGAGTTAAGAGTGAGGAATACTCCTGAACCTACTCATTCTCCTTCTTATACTTTGAACCTCAAATCAAACAAGTTTTGGTAACCTTAAACAAATGAAAAGAGGTTTGTGGAACAGAAATGTTGTAGTAGATATCAGAAATTTGTGGCCACTCAATTATAATGTGGTTTTCCACAAATATACCAAAAAGTTGTTGTCCATTTATTGAAGCCATTATTCTTGAAGGAATGTTAATCAATACTCTTTCTTCTCAACATTAACAATAATGATAAGGATTAAAGCCATGCAAAAATTTAGTCCATATTGAAGGAAAAAATGCTCATTTTGACATCCAACTACATAAATTTGTTTGTTTTGGTCAGCTTAAGTTGACGGAAACATGTAAAAAATAAAATAAAATAAAAATAATAATAATAAAATAAAAAAAAGCTAAAAGCAACAAATTTTTTTTTTGGGAAAATTGGTTATAAACCCCTCAAAAATTCTATAATTATATATTTACCCTCCGAAAAAACATAATTGTATATATACCCCTGAAAAATATAGGTAATTGTCAATACGCCCCTATTGTTAGATTTCATTAATCAAAGTTGATTAACTATGGTTATAACTTGGATTAAGATATACAAAAAAGTCTAAAATAACCTTTGTATAACTTAAAAAAAAACTTTTCAAGGATATATATGCAAAGGCATAATAATAGTTTTATATATCTGTTGTTTGTTAACGGATGGTTTTTTAACTAACCACAAGGATATATACGCAATTATATATATTATTCAAAAGTATGTATGCAATTAACTTTTATTCAGAGGCAAATATGCAATTTCAAAATTATTGAGGGATACACCTGCAAAAACCCATTTTTTTTAATTAAAAAAGTGAATAAATTACAAATGCATTAGAACACCAAACCAATACAATGAGTTCAAAAATACTAAAAGTAACAAATTCATGTAATTTATGGCTAAATTAAATATTTTTTTAGAGATCAAAATAGATAATGTATAAAATTTTATAAAAGGAAAAAACTAGAGAACTTCAACTTAAATATCAAACATAGTCTTGATTTTTTGAACTCTCTCACCCCCTGACTTGTGGTAAACTATGTTAATGTCTACCCATCTAAGATGCTAACTGATTAACACACTGACATCTAAAACAGATGATCTTTCAAAATAATTATTTGTTGGATGCCACTAATCTCACTTGTCTCACCACTCATTTTTTAAATGTTCACACCGACCACCGCTTTTACAAAAAATTAAGATCAGATCTATATGCTCAATGTGTGCTTCACCATAAATAACAATAGAATTATACAGCACAAGTCACATCAAATACATATCATAACAACATTAACAATTTGATTATATTGTTACATGAGATTTGTAAGTGATTTGAATAGTTTGAATACTGATGTCTAGAATCTTATCTCGGATTTTGTAGATTTTAATGATGTAGATTTGAAATTTGTTGTTGTTTGACACCCTCTTTGGTAACACATTAGATATTTTGTTATGTATTGCTTTGTCTTACATCTATTAGTTATCTTATATTATTCTTTATGGCTATACTTGCTTTGTTGGTCTATACATTCTTTTTTAAAAACTAAAAAAAAAAAAGAAAAAACTGTGCGTGTTTCGGTCCTCAAAATTCAAGTGGTTTACAATGGAGTTTATCTCATCTGTTTTCTGCCTACATAAATGCTGATATGATCCCAAAATGAATAGCAAGAAATGAAGAAAGGTACATTAAACTGATTGTCTTGCCAATAAAGGGATGGAGCAACCTTAGCCATGTGATTCCATTGAAGACTGATGGTGATTGTTTCAAGGGACAGGACCACACATGCCATTGAGTGGGTAAGATCTTTTTAGCTCCTTTGGTTTATCAAGTTATGCAGAATGACAGAAAAAGATTGTCCAGAAAAATAAAAACAAATGAATTAAAATGATTCTAAAAATTTATGTTGAGATTATGATCTTTAAAGTCTCACATCATCTTTGCATCTTTCTCAGCTACATTCCTCAGGGGGTGGGGACTACACTTTGTACCTGCCATTGTCAACCTGGACAAGTGGACATTCCTGATCGAACTGCATTTGGACGAATTTAATTAATGTATATATTTTTCTCTTTTAATTAATTTTTTTTTATAAAATGGATAATCAACAACATTAGATGGAAGAAAAAAATGTTGAAAAGACAAGTCCCTAATCTTAACTGGTATATTTTTTGAGGACTAACTTTGTCTTTATATTTCAATTTGAGCATTAACTTTTAATTTATATCAAAATGGACACCAAATTTTGATTTCATTTCATCAACAGGGTAATTAGGGCTTTTCAGCGAGTTTCTACTAACGTGAGCCCTAGAATATCTAATGTGGCGCATGCCCTCTACATAAGTGGGTGACATGGACCATGGGCATCTATATAGACATTCCAGCCTGGTAAAATTGAAAGTTCGCTCAAATTGAAATAAGGGCAAAGTTCAATACTCACTCAAAAAATTTACCCTTTATATAACTAAGGGAAAATTTTAAAAATAAACCCTGTAGTTTCCCACTTTTGGGACAGAGCAAATTTTTTTTTTTTGTTTCTATACCATGTGGTTTCCCTAACTAGCAAAAAATGGAAAAACTGTCACCGGCATTAATCGTTGTTTATGTGGCAAAAATAAAATTGTCAAATCATATAAGGTATGGCTGATGTGGCAAAAAAAACTCCCGTGAAATAGTACCCTTCTCCTTTGCCTTTTTTTCCCCCTTTTATTAATCTTTACCCTTTTAAATCTTATTCCAAATGTATCTTCTTTAGTTGAAATCCAAACTACAATTTTTTTTAACAGGAAGATCTAACAAGAAAAGGTGACCATAGCTTACAGAGTTAAACCCCTCTAGTAATTAATTGATTTTTTTTTTATATCCTCACTACCAGTAAGCAAAATAGCTTTTGAGTGGGTTTTTTTATTTCTTTGATGTTTTAAGAACTGGTGAGTTCTTAATATTTTATGAATGTAAAGCAAACAAAAGACAACAAGAGATTTAACATATTTGTGTGAGAAAAAAATTATTTTTCATGGTTCTATAATCAATGCCTAAATATAGAACAAATTAAACTATTTATATGCGAAAAGAAGCATCTTCCATGGAGGTTGAGAGTAATGAAAAAGATTGCGAAGAAGAATTGATAAGAGCAATATGTGATGATTTGTAGCTTTTTCCTGAGGAAATTTGGAAGGCGATTGGCTCAATCACAAGCGTTTGATGTGAATCTAAAACCCTAGTAATCTTTGTGGGCAGAGGAAAATCTTAATTATCCAATGATGGATGATAACAGATTAATCCATAATAAGACAAGCTTAATCCAAGTTAACACATGAAAAAAATGTTTTTTTTTTTTACCATGTAGCCATATTTAATATAATTTGATGACTTTACCCCTGCCACTTAAGCAGCTGTTAACTGGTTTTCCCTTTTTTGCTAGCTAGAAAAATCACATTGTATAAAAACGAAAAACAAATTTCTTTGTCCCTATTCCACACAAGTGGAAAACTTCTTGGTCTTTTTTTTGAAATTTTCCCTATAACTATATATATATATATACATATTTTATAAGGTTTACAATTTAGGATGGGTTTAAGAATTTAGATTATAGGGTGTGTATTTATATATGTGTAGTTATATGCACAATTCTAGAATTAAATACTTCCCTAGTTCCAGAACCAGGGAAGAGGACTTCAAAAAATAAGAGAATACAAAGTCTGGATGAACAATACAAAATAAATAAATAAAACAAAAACACAAACGCGGTATGTACTAAACATAGATAGACCAAGTGTACAACAATATCAATAACAAGAAAATGAAGAAGATAGCGCATATAGGAGAAATCAGCATAAGATGACTTTGAAATTGCAGTCAAAAGTCTCAAAAGGTTCAATCAACCTAGCAACTAGCCAGATTTTTGGTCAATTGCCCTCGCTCTCTGTTACAAAATAGATAATCCGCAAGAGAAATCAAAAGAACAAAAAACAATGCAAAGACACAAGATTTACTAGGTTCAGCAATGTGTCTGCATCATCGGGAGTGGTGTGGTTGTATATTACTTATTCACTTGTCTCGCTCATCAAAAAACCAAGGTTACATGAATTTATAGGTAAAATCATAACCTTAACTAGATACAAATTACCCTTGTATTGTAGGGGGTGTTTCCCCAGCACCCCCAAGCTATCAAACTAATGCTCCTCCTTAGTCCACTCCATTTCATTCCCACATCTGCTCATTTGTTTTTGTATATAAGCCATATACAACACTTACAATTGTATTTGCATATATATCTTATTTAAATAAATTTTTAAAAAATAAGTGAAAAAATAATTAAAATCTTGAAATTATATTAGTGAGTGAATATGTTTAAAAGTAATTCTATTAAATAGGTTGTAATTAAGGTAAAAAAGATTTATCACATTATTTAAATCTTGAAATTATTTAAGTTTATATATATATATATATATATATATAGGGAATTCATCTCCTGGAGACGTCCCTAGAATTTATTTCTAGGGATGTCCCCGCATCAGCCGTTAGATGGCCATCTAACTGCTGATGCTGATGATGTATAGTTTTGAAAAAGCAAAGATCCAGTCCCCTTTTCCTCCTCCATTCCCCAAAAAATTGGCCCTCCACGGTGCTCCCTCTCCTCCTTCATTCCCTCACCGACGACTGCCCAGATCTTGGCCTCCCTCTCCCCTCCATTGATGTCGGATCACATCCGGATCTCCTTCCTGCTCCGATCTCGCCAATTAACTCTAGCGACTTCTGAAACTCATCCGGAGGCATAAGCGTGGGTTGAAAGCCAAGCATTCGCTAGCCAGAGAAGAGAACAACGGACCTTGTGTTTGGTTTATATATTATTAGTAAGTCTTTAAAGTTCATGAACTCTAAGAAAAACATTATGAATGTATGTTATAATAGACTGGTATATCAAAATGTATTACAGTACTAATAAAGAAGTAAATGCTGGTATGTGTTGATGAACTCTAAGAAGTTACTTTATATGTCTATTCAATGCATTACTGCTTCATGATAGGTATACTAGTTCTTCACTCTCTCACTCTCTCTCTTTCTCTCACTCAGTACTAATAAAGAAGTAAATGCTAGTTCTTTATATACCTATCAAAATGTATTTCAACAACATTTACTACTTCATGAATTCTAAGAAGTTACTTTATATGCATGTTTAATACATTACAGTACTAATAATAGAATCACCTGCTGTGCAGAGCTATTGTGTATGTGTGTGCTCTGACTACTGCTTCCTATGAATGCACAACTTATAGGCAAGTACTCATCTCTGAAGTCCCTAAGCCTCTCAAGCTCAGGCAGCACAATAGTACTGAGATCAGGCCAATCCTTGCACCACAGCTCTGCGCACTTGATTGCAATATTTGCTAAGGTGTGTTGTTAAGTTTTAAGTTAAATTTTATAGTTCCTTTCATCATCAGGCTTTTGTGTTGAATACAGATTATTCAAGTTCTCCTTTGTTTAATCTTTCTTTCTTTAGCTACTCTGTTTGACTATCCTTTCCATTGAAAGACAAATATGTATACATAAACCATGTTACATCAGAAAAATGTGTACTTGTCATCCTTTCTTTGTATCTATATGAAACATATTTTATTGTGCATCCATAACAAAGGCACGAGCTTTACTCCTGAGAGTTGAATTCATCAATACCTTTAAGAACCTAAGAAATGTATTATAAACAACTTTTTAAGATGTAAAAAAAGAACTAGTATATTAAAATGTTGTTGATGAACTCTGGAGGCCTCATGAAGCAGTAAATGCTTTTTTTTTTTCCTTCAATTCATGTATCATTTGTTCCACTTTTTTAAAAAAATAATTTTTTTGGGTATATGCTTTGACATATTCTAATTGGTTGTAGTTTTCTTTATAGGATATCATGGAGAATATCGCCGATGAAATATACAGAAACAACAATTCCACCTTTGAGGATATTGAAATTGATATAAACGAGCTCGGGTTATATGAAGAAAGTGAAGGTCATGTGACACAAGGAATTGATAGCCACCAAGTTGAAGATATGCATGAATTGGCAACACAAGATAATCAAGAAATGGCAATAAGTCCACAATCTCGAGATGAACGGGATGTAAGAATCCCATTTGTTGGTATGGAGTTCGAGGATGAGAATGAAGCATTTCGTTATTACTTGGATTATGCAAAGTCCAAAGGTTTTGGGGTAAGAAAGGGCCATGTGTATAGTTCATCTATTTCTCAAATAATTACTTGTCGACACTTTGTTTGTGATAAGGAAGAAGCTAAATGTATGTCAGACAAAAGGCAACTAGGAAAAATTGTTCAAAGGCGTAGAGTGGAATATGGAGAGTGGAATATGGACCATAAAGATGTTTGATGATGTGCATAATCATTTTTTACTAACAACTCCATCTAAGGTGATAAAGATACGGTCTCACCGCCATATTAGTGAGACATGCAAAAATTTAATGAAGACATTGCATAAAAGTAGAGTGGGACCGAGCCAAATGAGTCGAATATTAAATGAAACACTTTCAAATACATGATATGCACTAATTACAGGGGTTGATTGTTCCAATCATTTGAGAGGAGTTCGAAGCAACAATATTGGGAAAGAATGCATGGCTATTGTTAAGATTTTCAAGGATAAAAAAACTCAATGACGATTTTTTCTTCTTTGATGTGGAGCTTGATGAGTTTGGTCAAACTAGATGTGTCTTTTGGGCAAATGAAAGATCTAGAATGACATATTCAGAATTTGGAGATGTTGTTAAACTACTTATAAAACTAATAGATTTGGTTTTCCCTTTGCTCCTTTTGTTGACGTCAACCATCACATGCAATTGATTTTATTTGGTTGTGCTCTAATCGTAGATGAAAAAGAAGAAAGTTTTTTATAATTAAGATGTATGTTAGGAAAACATCCAAAACCATAATTACAGATCAAGACTTGGCTATGGGGAAGGCCATTGCAAAAGTGTTTCCAAATTCTGGCCATCGACTTTGCTCTTGGCATATAGGAAGAAATTCAATGAAGTATTTAGTTGATTTGAAGAGTAAAGAGGGCTTCATGAGGGACTACAACAATTGGTTGCATTGTAGTGAATCGATTGAAGCATTTGAAAATAGATGGGGCGAACTTCAAGCAACATATAACATTGATGATAAACATTGATTGAGTAAGATGTATAACATTCGACACAAATGGGTATCTCTATATTGGCAAGATATATTCACAGCTGGAATGACTTCTACACAACGTAGTGAAAGTATCAACTCATTTTGTGATGCCTTTGTTAATGCACAAACTCCATTGGATGAGTTTGTTATTCAGTATGATAAGGCTTTGTTTGCTCGACGAAATGATGAAGAAAATGAAGACTTCAAGACATTGAACTCTATAGCTAACTATTACACAAGTCATCCAATTGAGAAGCATGCAAGAGAAGTATACACAAGAGCTGTGTTTAATATCTTTCAAGTAGAATTGCAAGAAAGTGATAGTATGCTTGCCGAACGGGTTCGAGATGGGTCCGAAAATGCAAAATATATAATTTGTAATGAAACTTTTATGTTTAGCAAAGATTGTATTGAAGATGGGAAACCTTCCGCTACATGCTCTTGTAAGAAGTTTGAAAGAGAAGGTGTGTTGTGTCGCCATATATTGAAAATATTTAAAAAAAAAAAAGAGGTTGCAAAGGTTCCTAAAAGATATATGCTACGCCTTTGGACTATGGATGCAAGATATAGGTCAAGTGTTATGATGGTTGAGACATGCAACAATGCCTTCACACCCTTGATGAAGTGGAATGCACAATCTATATCATCCTTAGAGATGTATGAGAAAATTATGACTAAGCTTAAAGACATTTTTGAAATTCTTGGTGAAATGTCTAGTGCACCAGAACATAGATCATGCACCGAGCAAAATGATGAAAATCAAGAGATTATTGGTTCTTCTTCTTGCCTTGCCTTATCAAGTGAAGATAATGTTTGTGGGTCAAACATTAGTATTCTTGATCCAAAATCTATCAAGAGCACAGGTCGACCAAGAGTGAATACGAGGATTGAGTCCACCATCGACCTCCAATTATCAGCTAAGAGAAAAAAAAAACTTGTAGTAGATGTGGAGGAAAGGGTCATTACATGACTACTTGCACATTTAGTAAGACATTTTTTTCTTTCAAAAGTTGTATTAATTTATTTTATATTTTAATCATTTTTTATTATTTACTAAATGAAAATTTTTATTTGTAAATGTAGATCCAGCATGAGCAACAAGGAGCACTCACTATTTGAATCTACTTGTGAATCTATGATTTCCATTTTGAAGTTATCTAGGACAAGTGGTTTATGTAATCAATATTGTATTGTGTACCTTAATATGTTGGATGGATCTTTAATGGTTCAATTGTCATGATGGTTATGTTTTATGGTATTTTAATTTTGGATGTCAATTTTGGAATTGCAGAATTGTTTGGTGAGTATAGTAGTGCATTTTTCTTCTTGTGATTACTAAGTGTTTTAACCGCCTAAAGGGAAATGCAATGTAATTCATCTTGGAAGCTCTAGTTTTTCCAGGGCCATGTCAATATTTTTGGACTGCCTGAATTACATCATGAAGATGATTTGAGTTCAACAGCAGTAATGCAGAAATCAGTTGAAAATGAAGCAGATGTAGCAAAGCTGGTATTGAAGCCATGGATAATATTGTTTTCGGAACTTCATTGATTGTGGAGGTAAAACAGAAGAAAAATCTCAACTTTTGATTAGAATAAGTTTCTGATGAGATTACTACTTCTGTTTTTCTTAATGCATTGCATTGTATTGCTTCTTTGGATGTTTAATTCTGAAATTTTCAATTCAATGGTGTTGTTGTTCTTGATGGAGTTTTTTTACTGTTATCTGAAGTTCTATCTTCTAATTTACTCTCAATTCTTTGTGTTTTTCAAAGATGAAAACATTGCTATAATTTGCTTCAATTCAATGTATGCATTTGTGATTCACTTGTTGTTCAATTCAATGTTCTAATTCTCTGTAAAACTTGAGTATCATTTCTGAAGCTTAAAAGTATCAAAGAATTACAGTAATTTGCTAAAAGTATCAAACTAGACACACCATTCACCAAACATTGAATTATTTACCTCCACTTTATGTATATATTCTTTAGATTTAATTACAACAGGTGAAAGTAACTCAAAAAAAAATATACAATGTAATAATATTGTTTATTTTCTGAGAAGACATTGGCTTCTGATGTTTGCACCCTTCATTCTGAAGTTCAGTTCCTCAACATCATCATTCTTGTATCTGTTTTTTGCATATGCAAATCCAGAATAAGATGATTCCCTTCTTTCATCTTTCCTGTAACTGTATGGAGCATGCTTGAAGTTGGACCTGGTTTTCGTATCAGTTTCTGGATCGGAATCAAATGGGTTGGAATGAGAATACCCAGGTTCAGCTGAATGCTATTTGGGAAGTGTAGAGACGGGTGTTCTTGTTGTGCCCATTTTAGACATTTAAGAGGTAGCAGAGAAGTAAACATAGGCCAACACAATTATGGAAGTGAAACCTATATAAACACGATAATTCAATAGTTAGAGTGCTGAAATTGATGACAGACAACAACCAGAAAAGTATCAAAATTCAGAAGTAGTAAATGTATTTGTTCAGATGTGTAAGAACAGGACGATAAAAGAAAATGTAAAAACTAAACAGGTAGCACAGTTAAAAAATGATGCAAGATAGCTTAGGCAGTCAAAATATGGTTTTTGAGTAATCACACCTAAACAATATAATATTAAACTAAGGAAACTAAGAGTAATTCTTTGCTTAATTTCCTAAGAAGAATCATCTATGTTTTTAAAAAGATTTGAGAACTTGTTTGAGCAAAGTTTGACTCGAAATTGATAAACTTAACTTACAATGAAATTCAAAATAAAATTACCAAATTTGACACACTTATGCAGAGGCCAAAAACATGATAGAATAGCATGTGACAAGGGAAAGCCATCACCTGCAAAATGCCCATTTCATTCCAGCTATTGACAATGCCATCCATGTAGGAGTAACTAACAAAGAAACAAACAATGCCGTCTGGAATAGCAGCAACCATTTCCAGCAAGAGCTATCCATAATTCCTCACAACACCAGGATCACTCCTCATATCAAACTTTGTACTTATAGGCAGTTGATCACTGACCCATGACAAGCAATTATAGACAAGAGAACTCATAAGTGCTTGTGCAATATGAATGTGAAGCATTCTTTCCTTATGTTAAGCATTACCTTTCTCGGGTTTTTACACTAATATGTGTGTTTTTATGTTACTTTTATGCAGGTAGGGTTATGAGGCCGATTATGAAGGAAAGAACCCAATGTGGATCATAATGCACCGATTTTGGAGAAAATCTTGCTAAGGTTCAAACGCGAAGACATAGGTCGGGTGTGAGATCCTAGAGTGTGTGTCAACCTCCTCGTATTTGAATTAGCACAACCATTTGGAGGGGCACAAGGGTAGTCATACTCAAGCATTCCGACTTATGCATATAGAACAAGATCTCCACCAACTTTTCCATCATTGAAGAAGCAAAGCGATCCACGACGTGAACGTGTGCCCGTTTGTGTTACCTCAATGAAAGTATGGATTCGGGAAGTATTTCAGGTCAGACACTGTGGCAAAGTACTGTAGCAGCACTATTTACAGCCGGCCGAGAAAACTGCAGAACAGAGAATCCACACGGGCGTGTGGAAATTCCACATGCCCGTGTGAAAAATCTACAGGGGCGTGTGGATCCCTGATTCCATCCCTATTTAAAGCTGATTTAGCCCTGATTTCAGTATTCTTTTCTCCATCTTTTCCCCAACTTAAGAGAGGGTTTCGGCTAAGGTTTTGAGAGGTATTGGCTAGGGTTTTGGAGAGGTTCTATGGCTCCGACATCGTCATCTCTTTGGAAGAAGGTTGGTAGGGGAGCTTCCGTCGAGGCGTATCCTATACCGGAGAAGGGGATCTTTGGACGACGAGTAAAGGACTTTCCACAAGACCATCGACACGACTATCGACCAGGTTTTCTATGAATTCTTTGCTTTTACATTCTATTTCTTTGATTGTACTTAGCTCCATGGAGAGCTTAACCCCTAGTGGGTACTTGGGTATTTGTGAACCCTAGGATGTATTCATTTCTTTGAATCTCTTTATTATGCTTTCAATTAATTGATGTTTATTATGAGTTCCAACCTTGAATGCTTGATTGTGTGAATACTTCCCTAGAGTGACACTAGGGTTGAGAGTTCTTGTTGGTAACCTTGTGAATGAGTGACACACCACGAGTGTTAGACAAAGCTAGGTTGGAGAGGGTTGAGAGGGTGAGTCGAGAGGTACAGGAGCGTCCCCTTTCCCCTCCGATGTGTTAGATTCTACCTCCGTTCCTCGAGTTCTTTGCGGCCACAATAGAGTGAATGGTCTAAGGGATGACCTTCCACTGGGGCTTAGTTGCGGGTGCAACGGAGTGAAGCGCAGAAGTAATCTTAGTATCTAGGGCTTAATTGTGGTTAGGGACCTTCCACCTGGACCAAAAGGTTAGGTCTACAATTAGGAAGAGATTTATCACTTGGAATCCCTAGAACTTATTGCAATTCTATGCGAGTGCGAGGTTGAGAGGTTATTCAATCTCTCCTCCGGGACATGTATAGAGTTAGGCATAGTTGACCTTAGATTTGGGACTATGTAATTAAGGATTTCCACGACTCATTTGCATTGATTAGGAAGCATAATAGAGGGTTCTTGTACTTGAAATGATTATCCTAGGCGGAGCAATATCCGGGTACCCCATCTTTATCGATTGCCTTACATTCTCCTTTACTTGTGCTCTCTTACTTGTTGTTTTTACTTTTGAGAATTGAATCATTGTCACACATATCACTATTCATCTTTCACATAGCTAAGAAGCGAATTAAGTGTTTTTATTCCCTACTCCCTGTGGATACGATACCCGCTCATCCGAGATTATTACTTCGACAAACCCGTACACTTGCGGGATATACGCAAGGGGACCTTGTCAAGAACATCATGAACAGAATAAGAAGCTGATGAAATATAATATAATTTCCACATAAAATTTAGCAGTTGAGCAAAACTGGGCAACTAGAGCATGACCATGATGATTGCAATGCTAACACAAATTAAAAATAGGTGGAAGTGCAATATAGCACAAAAATGATAATATGAAGATAGCTGATAACTCTTCTCAGAAAATTGCATGAAGTACCTCCTATATATAGTGATAAATCATAGTGTGGGAAAGGAAATTTATCTTTCTTGTAGGTGATACCTTCCACTAGTCAGAACCATTGGGCAAATAATGATGAATATAAGAATGCATGGCAGGGATGATTATACATACATCTCAATTTCAAGATCAGAAAAACAAAGAAGAAAATAAAAACTAAAAGAGAAAAACTAAACTGCGCTCTCCCATCGGCACAAGAACATAAATGATTGAGCACACCAAACACAAGCTTTGTTGTTCTCTTCTCCGGCCAGCGAATGCTTGGCTTTCAACCTAGATGTGTGGCTCCGGATGAGTTTCAGAAGTCGCTGGAGTTGGTTGGCGAGATCAAAGCCAGAGGAGGAATGAGATCTGGATGCGATCAACATCAACAGTGGCGGCGGCTACAGGGCAAAGGGAGGCCAAGATTTGGGCAGTCGTCGGCGAGGGAATGAAGGAGGAGAGGAGGGAGAGCACCGGTGGAGAGCCAATTTTTTGGGAATTGGAGAAGGAAAAGGGGGACTAGATCTTTGCTTTTTCAAATGGAGGAGGAAAAAGGGGACTGGATCTTTGCTTTTTCAAAACTGTACATCATCAGCATTAGCCGCTAACTGCTGATGCGGGGACATCCCTAGAAATGAATTCTAGGGACGTCCCCAGGAGATGAATTCCCATATATATATATAATTGAATGATGGATACTGAGAGAGGAAGATGGATGAGCTCAAGAAAAAAGGAGACAAGAATTGTAGAAAGGAAGGTGAACCTATATAGGAGAAAAAAAATAAATAAAAGATAAATTGTCCGAAGCAGTAGAATAATACTAAATGGTCTTATAGAATGTAATATGACGTGAGACCCATAATTATTAGGTTTGTGGATCATGATAATGGTAACCATTATGTTTTGCATTGTACCCAAGTAAAACACTATGAACAAGATGTTTAAAAGATTTTCTAGAAGACAAAAGAAATAAAGAATAAACTCTAAAAAATAGTAACGTCATGAAGAGTATGTTCTTCAACCCAAAAGGAAATAGGGCATTAAGGCGATAAAAGGAAATGCACTTGGAAAAGGGCAATAAGGAGATAGAAGAGTGCACCAGTGGTTTTCTTCAATAAGATGATGATGTTGAGGTTCAATGACCTCTTTTATTAAGGTTTGTAAGGATAGTTTTGGTGCTGTATGCTCCTTTAAAAGGCAAATATGACATGAAAGTTAAGGGAAAAATCCCCACGAAGACCATCACAATGAAAATTCTAATATGTCAAGATGGATTCGAATTTTAATTCACACAAAATGAGAGAATATAATGAGAGTAGAGAAACTTCACATATGCACACTTTTTAGTAACACATGTCTTGTATATCCAAATTTTGCTTAAAAAAAATTATAATAAAAAAATTCGTCGGTGAAAAAAAAACTATGCATAAAAGGTAAGGGAGCATGTTCTCAAATGTCAAAATAAATCAAAGTAGAAGCACTAACATGGAAAGGCTTAGCTACTTATTTAGCAAGTTGACAAGAGTACAAGTAGTTGACTAGGAGAAATAATTTTTACTAAAAATGCCATACTGCATTGTAAATGAACAAAAAAATAAATAAATAAATAAATAAATAATAAAAAGACATAAGAAGCATAAGATTTAATTTGATAATATGAACAATAAATAATTTTATATTAAAATAAAGGGTTTTTTACTTATATATCCCTGTAAAATCATGAATTTGCTTAAATATCCTCATAAAAATGATATTTGCTTGTATACCCCTACAAATCAATAATATTTGCTTATATGCCCCTATGGTTAAGTTGACTCTTAATGGTGTTAAATCAATGGATGGAATAAGGTTAAATTACCAAAATGGGTTTGCTTATATACCCCTCTAAATTTTTATTTCTTATTTTGTAAACATTACTCATTTCATTCAACAAATGACCATTATGGGTTTGTTAATATACCCATCAAATTTTTTTATTATATTTTATAGACTTTAAATTATTTAAATTATAGATAACCAATGTAATTTTTTTATATACGCTTTAATTATTTTTAAAAATTATTGAAAATCATGAATTTTTGAATAAATTCATATTTTTAAGGTTTTTACAAACATCTCTAAAAAGTTTTACATTATCACATGCTCTTTACAAACACAACCTAAAAATAGGTAAAAATTACGACATGTAACAATATATAACAAATAATTTCATACACGTACTCAAAATATAATCACATATGAAATTTATAAGAAAGAAGTCCAATAATTGTTTTTGAACATCCATCCAATATCAAGGTTTTTACCATCAAGTTCTCTAAAGGACATCAATTTTTTTGAACAAACAATTCATTACCTGGAAACATCAAATCTCCTGAGAAAAAATCCAGTAATCCGATAGTGTGGTGGAGGATCCAATTAGTACAGTAGTCATTGGTGGAGGTAACGGCACATGTGCAGATGCCACGGCATTAGGCATAGGTGGCATTGAGATGGTTCAGTATGGTTAGGTTGAAATCTCCAGGGATGGCGTAGAGGTTTCTGACGCCGATTTGAAAGAGCCGGCGAATGAGGGTGGCGTGCCTTGAAGGGATTAGTAACAAGGGAACCTCAAAATATTGCGACTGAGTTGTTGAGAAGTTTGGGAATTTTTCTCAGATGGCTTAGGTTGGATGATGTTAAGTGTAATTAGGTAATTTTGTTAAGTTGGGTTAAGTGGGAACAATGGTTAATTTCATAAACCCTAACGGTGGCTAACGGTAACTAACGGCAGGGATATATATGTAAAAAAGTTAGTTTTATGGGGGTATGCAAGTAAATAGTATTTTTATGGGAGTATTTAAGCAATTTCATGGTTTTGCAGGGGTATGCAAGCAATTTTCCCTAAAATAAACTAGTTACAAGTAGACATGTCCAAGGGCCGGGCTACCCGCCCAAGCCCGAAAGCCCATCAGAAATTTGGGCGGGTTTGGACAAATATATAAGACCCGATGTCCGGGCCTTGGACAAAAAAAGAAGGCCGCTTAAAAAATGGGCCGGGTTTGGGTTTTGTTGTTAAAAGCCCGACCTGGCCAGGCCCGGCCCGTATTATAAAATATATTTATTAATTAGGTTGGTATATACTTATACAATATATATATATATATATATATATATTTGATTGCCATTAATTATAATGATTTGAATTTTAGTTGTTTTAATTAAATAAATATTTATATTTGGTATTTTAGCTTTTAAGTATTTTGTAGAATAATATTTGGTCATATCCACATATTAATAATATTGTTAAAATTTTTTTATAATTTATATATTATTTAATAAAAACTATTTTGGGCTGGCTTGGGCGGGCCTTGGGTAGAGGTAATTAAATTTGGGCGGGCTTGGACAAGGATTAAGGCCCAAATTTTCGGGACGGGCCGGGCTTGGGCAAGGTTGAATTTTAGTAATTTTGATTCAAGCCCGGCCCGAACCCGGCCCGACCCGGCCCATGGACAGGTCTAGTTACAAGTAAGGGAAAATTATTTTTAGCCTTTTGAAAGTTTTAAAACTTCTCAAACAACCCCTCTGACACTTGAATTTCCCAGACCTTTTTTTAGTACACTTCCTTTTCTGTAACTTCAACTCACTACGTCAGTTTATTCTATCTTACAACATGTACTTTCTGCTTAATAATTATAGTTCTTATTTAACATTGCGTGTTTACGTGTGTGTAACCCACAAAAGTTCACATAATATGTTACATTTTCATTTAATATTTTATTTTTTTTTCTATTTAATATATGACCTTCTCATTTAATATTATGTGTTTCCATAGCTAAGGGTCATTCTTATCAACGTCAACTACTTTTATGTTAGAGTTACTGATACAATTGCTTTTATGTCAAAGTTACTAAAAAGGTATGCAAAAAAAAAAAGGTTATTTTGGAAATATCCAAATTTGGGAGGGCCAACTGTATATAAAGGAAACTTCCACGGGGTTTTTGGCAATTTTCAGTACAAGTAATTAAGAGGATCCTTAGAATTGCCAATGGTCTTTTGGTTTATTGGCATTAGGTCTCTTATATAGGGTGTTTGTGTCCTATTAATGGGATGGATTTGAATACCAGGTTTTCTCTTATTTATTGTTACCAATTCAATTGAAAAAAATGTTATATAGTTTTACAAACTAATTACTACATTAATTATATGTTAATATAAGAGGATAAGTAATCTAGGAACGACCACAATAGCCGTTGAATGGTAATTCAATGGCTACGATTATCATGAACAGTTCAAAATGTGTGAACAGTAAAATGTGTACAATTCCTATATAAAACAAATAGATGTTAGATGATGATCCAACGGTTGTGATTATAACAGTAATCTAGGGACGTACCTAGATTATCGTTTCTTCAATATTATATATTAGGTAGAATACCCTAATTGATCCCTATATTATCTTAAATGTGACCCTTTGATCCCTCTTATTTTATTTGTCCTTGCAAAGTCCCTATATTATTTGAATGAGTAAAATCAAATCCCTTGAGTAATGGAAGTTCAATTTTCCGTCCATTGAGAGGCTAACATGGCATTTAAAAATATATTATATTATTAAAAACATATTAGACATCGCCAACTCAGTCCAGCAAACGGCGGCTCACCATCAGCTAAGGGATTAAAACAAGGATGATCAAGCCCCATCTCCAGGGAGGCTGTCATTTTCCAAAGCCACTCAACTCACCTTGCCAACTCATCCCTAGTCTCATTCCCCACAAAAGTTGACCCTCAAAAGTAAGGGTGGATAAGCATTGCTCCTCGGAGCTTCGGGGAACCATGAGGACCTCCACAAAGCTTCTCTCTGGTAGCTCTTAAAGCTAGCTGGTGAACTATATTAGCTCCGGCACTGTCTCCGGTGAGGAAAAAACGAGTGAAGTCAGCATAGGTGGTGAGCCATTCTTCTTGAGGGGAGGAAGTGAGCCATTGGAGAGTTTGCCAGGAGTTAGAGTAGGCAGTAGGGAGAAGGTGTTCAGGAGCACGGCGGTAGTCGACGGAGAGGATGAGGACGGTGGTGGCGGAGGAGAGGGAGGTGGTGGATTCAATGCAGAAGCCGCCGCCGTGGAAGTAGAGAATGATGGGGAGAGAGTGAAGTTGAGGATGAGGAGGGAGGAAGAGAGGGGAAAAGAAGAAGTTCTTTGGAGAGGACGCCGGTGGAAGGGTCGAGGTCGGGGGAGACGGTGGTGGTGCGGGAGAAACGCTCAACTCGGCTGCTCTTGTATATTCGGAAACGTGGGTAGAAGTCGATGAGGATCTCGGAATCTATTTGGTTTGAGATTTCTTAAGTGGTGGTGGTGATGCTAGAAAGGTTGAGGTCTCCATCCAAATTTTTTTTTATCTTGCCTTAAAAACTTTTTTTTTTTGAAAAAATATATTATATTATATTTTATAATATAATATATTTTTATATGCATGTCAACTCTCAAATATACGCTGTCACGTCAGGGACTTGATTTTAACTATTTGAATAATAAAAGGATATAGTAAGGACAAATAAAACGAGAGGGACTAAAGAGATACATTTCAAATAATACAGAGATCAATTAGGGTATTCTACCTGTATATTACTTTTATTTTATGTGATTTTTTTTTATAAAATTCTTTTGGGAATTATTATTATGGGGTTTCTTCTTTTGTTAAATACTAGATTGCTTATATACCTGCGGGACTTCAACAGTTTCGAGTGCCCATCAATCTGAGCCATCCAAATAAGGACGACATAAATTGAACGGTCAAGATTAACGAATTCCTGAGCCAAGGGTTGCCGGTTCTCGTTAGTTAATCGATGGCGGCGGCTCAAGTGATGAGCTAATCCCAGCGCTCTCGCGGACGGGTTAGGGTTTGAAACCATCGGAAAGTGGAATTTTTGACAATTAGATTGGAATTTTTCTCTGTTTGGATCTAAATTTGTACAGAAGGAAGAACCTGTGAGTTTTCATCTGTTTCCTCTTTTGTTCTTTTCTTAAAATTGTCGTAATTTTCTATTATTTGCTTGCTAGATTTGGATTTTAGAGGTTTGTGGATCAATTCTTTGATTTTTGTATAGATTTTTGTGGTTTTTCTAGGTAAAGGAGTAGTTTTGATCATAAAAAGGTTGAATCTTTGTCAATTTGAAGCTTGATTATGGATAGCATGACAACCCTAGGACCAACTTTAGGTTTTGAAATTCCACATGAGAGTGATGTGGATCCCTTGATGCCTATTCATTCGCAAGAATCGCATTTGGAAACGGAGTCACTGTTGGTGTCTGCCCCTCCTGAATCTTTAGTAGAAGAGCAAGAGAAGGGAATGGGAGTGGCAATGGATTCAGATACTCAGATTGCCTCTGTTAGCACTGGTGATCATCAGGAGCCAGTTCTTGGCATGGAATTTGATTCCCCTGAGGAGTCCCGAGCATTCTATTCGGCTTATGCTGCGAGAATTGGCTTTGGGGTGCGCAACAGCAAGTCCTTCACTTCCCGGGTGGATGACACTGTTATTATGCGGCGATTTGTGTGCTCACGCCAGGGTCGACCTTCTAAAAAGGACCCCTTTGATCTCAGCAAGAAGCGTCGTAACCGGGTATCATCTCGTGAGGGGTGCAAGGCTATGCTTCAGGTCAACCGCCGTGAGAATGGCAAATGGGCTGTGTCAAGATGTGTTCTTGAGCATTGCCACCCACTTGGAATAGCACCTAAAGCATCACCATCCTTACAGAAGAAGCTTGCTAAGAAGCCTTGGGAACTCATTATGAACAGTGCTAATGTTGAATCACAGCAGAATGGATTAGGTGCTGGTGGAGGTGTTGCGCAGAGCTTGTTGGAATATTTCAAGAAGATGCAGGCTGACAATCCTGCCTTTTTTTATTCTGTTCAAGTCGATAGGAACAACTGTGTGGCTAATCTTTTCTGGGCTGATGCCAGGGCAAGGATGGCTTACAGCTACTTTGGCGATGCTGTTGTTTTTGATATGACTTGCAAGAGGAATAAGCGTGTTGTGCCATTGGCTGCCTTCACTGGTGTAAACCATCATAGACAGCTTATTGTTTTTGGGTGTGCCTTTATGACGGATGAGAGTGAAGCTTCATTCACTTGGTTATTTGAAACATGGCTTGCATTGATGAGTGGGCGCCGTCCAGTGTCATTTGTAACTGCAAACAATGAGGCCATGGCAGCTGCATCTTTCAAGGTGTTCCCTACTGTACGCCATCGATTTTGCAAGCGTGACATCTTTCACAAATGCAAGGAGAAGCTAGCAACTGTTTATTCTGCAAATCCTTCATTTAAAGGTGAGTTCAAGAAATGTGTTAATGAGTCTGAAAGTATTGAGGAGTTCGAATCAGGTTGGAAGTTGTTGGTAGGAAAACATAACCTGGACTTGAACGGGTGGTTGCGAGCATTATATGCTATTCGTGAAAAATGGGTTCCAGTTTACTTTAGAAACATATTCTTTGCTGAAATTTCTGCACCTCCAAAGATTGAAACCATGCACAAATTCTTCCTAAGGCATTCTATCACAACGACCACATTGCGAGATCTTGTTACTCAGTTTGATAAGGCCATGGCAGGACAGTATGAAGGGGAAGTTCAAGCAGATATTGCTGGCAGTCACACTAGACCTGTTTTGAAAACTCCGTCACCATTGGAGAAGCAGGCATCTGACATCTACACTAGAGCAATATTTGATTTATTTCAGGAGGAACTTGTTGAATCTTCTGGTTTTCTAATGGATAAAATTGAGGATGGTGTAATCAGCAAGTTCCGTGTTGCAAGAATTCAGGATTCTAGCAGAATATACTTGGTCACCTATAATTCTTCTGATAAGAAAATCTTTTGTAGCTGCTGCATGTTTGAGTATTCCGGTATTCTATGTCAGCATATCTTTAGAGTTTCATTAGCAGTTGGTCTTGTGACCCTTCCCGAAGAATATATTTTGAGACGGTGGACCAAGAATGCAAAAAGTAACATTTTGTCCTACGAACATTGCGCTATGGTTCAAAGTAATTGCAGAAAAGCTTTGTCATGGCGTTGCAACGATCTTTGTCGTGATGCTATTAGGTTTGCTGAGGAGGGAGCTACATCTGCAGCAATATATAAAGTTGCAAAAGGAGCACTCCAAAAAGCCTTTTCAGAAGTTTTTGCTGCAAAAAAAGGTCCATTCTTCAATGGAGCAAGGTAAGCTATTACTGAGTCAACCTTTGCCCATTGCTGAAACTAATTTCACTCTAGCTTAACTGGTCTATGCATGTTGTACTTTGATGTTTGATTCCCTCAGCATTACTAAGCTTGTTCTCACATCGCTAAGTCTTGCTGAAATTCATCATGTTCTTGCTGAACATCACACATATGGAATTCTCTCAAAGCTTAGCCTGTAAATGTTAACCATTGAATTCAAACTGCCTTAGTTTGCCTTAAGACATTTTGTTAGTTACCTTCAGCATTAATAACAACAAAAGTGAAGAAGACACAGGAAGTGCCTCGACTTGATAGCGGGTCAATTTTTGTCTTTTGTTACTCACATTCATATGATGTAAAGGTATTAATTGCTTCATTCTTTTTGGACAAATATTTTCAGATAGTTGGGAATTTCCATCTGCAAGGTGTGTATTATCCCTTGAAGATTTTTTTAACTTCAAATGGAGATCTATTCACCCTCAGTGTGCAATTTGAAATCCAAATTCCACATGGAAAAGGTATGATGACAGCATGATGCCTTCTGGGACAATATTTTTTCTTCAAACACCTTTTGTTTTAAGACCTTTATGTGCTGTATGTTTCATGATGCCTTTCTTGTTTCACTCTACCTCATTAATTAATTTCTTTGCTTTAAGTTTCTATTCAGAAATATTTTCAATGCTCCCAAAGTAAGAATTTTGAGCATGTGATAATCTTAATTGATGAATATTTGCAATTTCACATTTTTCCCCCTGTATGATTGTGTTGAACTATCTTTTTCACAGGACAACACTATGATAGCCAAACCTAAGCTCACATAAATTACACTAAAATCTTATTTTTTTTCTTTGAATCATTCATGGTTTCTCGTAGCACTGATTTATTTGTTGACAAGTTGTGTGTTTACTCTGAAACGGAAAGAACAGCATATGCCATCTAATGAACTTCAACTGTGAATGGTATTCGGTTTGTAACATGCATTTTCTTTATGGTTTAGCAGTTTGATTGCTTCTTGATGTTAAAAAATTGACTGTATTGAGTGCTCATGGGTAATTATCAATTGACCAAGCTCATCTATACTGAATCTCTCTAATCTTCCGTTTCAGGTCCATTGTGTGAATTTTGTTCTGTGGAACCTTCATCGGTTTTGATTGTAGTCGTGGAAGCTCCATCCCTGAGTTTTGAGCCTTTGTGGATGCGGTATCTGCCGTATCAATGTAACAGAAACCAAACCATCATAGTTCCGAAAAGACCTTGCCGATGACAAATAAATAAGATCGAGGCGGGTGCTGAAGAAAATTACTGGTGATTCCTAAGCTCACCTGGAAGCTATACTGGAAAAGGAAAATAGAGCCTGTGAGTTCAGCATATTGTTTGCAGATTGATATCATGTTTTATATGTGCAGGTACATAAAGCATGTCTGAGACTGTAAACTGGCATTCTTTGCAACAAATGAATTAATAGTTGACATTAATAAGTGAAAGATTCCAGGATTGAAAATTTGTAGAATAATTTCGTTTTGGTTATTTCACATATGCATGTAATGACTTAAAAATGTATATTCTCTCAAATATTTGAGTTATGGTATAGAAAAAGTAATTAGGAGATATATATTAAATATATATATATATATATATTTAAAAAAGTATATATATGTTTTTAAAATCAATATGTATATATATATATTTATATATGTTTCTTTATCAAAATTTATGCACAAGTTTTTCATAACTTTTTATAGTTATGTATAGAATTTATTTAAAAGTAGATTTTAAATATGCATAAGATCTATATTTTAGGTATGTATACATATGCATGTATATTTAGCCAATCAATATCTACAAGATTTATAAAAATATAAATATATCAATTTACTTATTCAAAAGAAAACCTTAAGGAAAATAAGAAAAGAAAAAATTAACAAAAAAAAAATGTTAAATTTATGAGATCATGTGTTCAAATCTCACATTATACATGATGAATTATTATATAACTAAAATCGCTTGTCACCACATTATCAAAATAAATAAATAAATAAATTTAGGTCATTTAATTAAAATTTTTTTTAAAAAAATTTGGGTAAGGTATCCAACCCATATCACCACTTCGTCAAAATAAATAAATAAATAAATAAATACATAAAATTAGATCTTTTTAATTTGGGTCAGATATCCAACTCCTGCTGACTCATGAGATATACTAACTACACATACACACAATAATGAGACAAAATTATTATTTAATTTGATCCCAAAAATAAAAGTGTGAGCCATTAAATACGGACACATGGTCTCTCCCGCGCCGCCTCCAAAACCCTAAAAATCTCAGTTGGTATCTCCCGCGCGGCCACCAAAACCCTAAAAAAAAAATCTCAGTTGGTCTACTCTCCCACGCCGCTTCTTCTCCACAAGGGTTCTCAGCCATGAAGCACTACCGCTCTAAGGCCGCCAAGAGGAAACCCCGTGTGTTACTTGACAACGATGATGATCCCTTCTTCGAATCGGACCCCAAGCGGCGGCGCAGAGGTGAGGACGAGGAGATTGAGGGTGTATCAAGCGATGACGATCGGGAAGTAAGTGAGGAGGAGAAGGAAGAGGCCCCGGAGGAGACGGCTGATGAGGTGCGGTATAGGATCGCGAAGGAGTATTTGCAGAAGGTGCGGGCTCTGACGCAGAGGGATGAGGATGAGGGGAATGAAGAGGAGGGAAGAGAGGATAAGGATGGACGCAGAGATTCTTTGGTTGCTGAGAAGCTGCTCAAAGATCAGCTTCAGGACAGCGGCCGTATTCGGAGATTAATTGCTTCAAGGTAATTTGAAACAGTGATTTTTTTTTAAAAAAAAAACATCTAATATTGATTCTTATGTTTTTCTTCCAAATATGTGGTTCTGTTTTCCTCCCACAAAAAAAAAAAAAATGGTTTTTGTTTTTGGTTGGTTTTGATTACTCTGCAATCTTGTATTTGTTTCTTGTAGACACGTTGATTAATTTTTAGAGTGACATAATACTTTGACATGAAATTTTAAAAAATAATGATCATATCTTCCGCTATATATATAATTAATTGGTTAATTTTTAAACTTCTCATAAATGTAAGAAAACCTAAACATTTTGGGGATGTTGTCAATTATGAAAAATAGAATAAAATTTTTAAATAAGACAATTATTTCTGAAGATTTCATCATGATATTTGCTATCATCTAAAAATTTTAGAAAAATAAAATTTGAAATATAAAACTAATAAGATTTCAAAACTTTGCTGTTCCATTAATTTGTTAATTTATTAAAACAATTGCTAGTCTAATGATATCTCATTAAAATAATGAGTGGACAATTTAAGGATTGAAACTTGTTAATTTAGTACTCTATGATATTGCGCAAATATCATATAAAACTCGCCCTTGTTAAATAATAATAATAATAATAATTTGTTAATGATATATTTTGAAAATTGAGATTTTACATCAAATTCACATAATTAATATTTTATAATGTTTTTTATTAAAATAAAAGGAATGAATGACATCGGATTCATATGATGATCAATCAAGCTGCAAGCTGATGGTGAATCATGCAGATAATAATGTCAATGATGGAATATATGATTGGAATGTAATGCTATGCAATGAGGAATTGATCTGATTATGTATGGCAAGGACGAGATTTTGACTTGCTTGTTCTTGTATGTCTAATTTTATGGTTATTTTAGACCTATATCTTTTTCGTTGGAAAATAAATAAAGCATGGGCCTAACTCCTTAGCCTCATTAGATGGTCCTCTGATTTGAAATTGTTGTGTTTTTTATTGTTTTTTAGTTTATGGGTAGGGGATGATCTGATGTCTATCTAGAATGCGTTGAAAATTGTAGAGTGCAAAAGCCAGAAGATCCAGAACAGTTCCGGTATATAGTGAAGCATCGGCAATCTGTTACTGCTGTGGCTTTGACCGTGGATGAGGCAAGGGGGTTTTCCGCTTCTAAAGACGGAACCATCATGCAATGGGATGTGGAAAGTGGGAAAAGTGAGAAGTATACATGGCCAAGCGAAGAAGTACTTATCTCACATCATGCAAAACCTCATCAAAATCCATCTTTGAAACGAAGTAAGCAGGTGTTGGCATTGGCTGTCAGCACTGACGGGCGATACTTAGTGACTGGTGGATTTGACCGTCATGTCCATTTGTGGGACACTCGTGCGCGGGAGCATATTCAGGTTTGTCTTCTGTTCTTTCTTTTTGGTTAGAATGACTTATGTTCTGATATAAGATAGTGATTAAATATATGTTCTATTACTTTGGTGATTTGTGGCCATCTTTATATGTGTGCTATTATCAGTTGTGCCTAATTCTCTAATCTTCATTGTTTATCTTCATAGCTTTCTTCAAAATTTTGCAAATCTATGACCCAAACAACAATGTTTCATCATATTTATGTTGACATTGAAACACATTCCTTTCTTTTCATAACAGGCATTTCCTGGTCATTTAGCACCTGTCTCTTGTTTGGTGTTTCAACCTGGTACATCACAGCTTTTCTCTGGTTCATTTGACCGGACGATGAAACTTTGGGATGTGGAAGACAGGAGTCACATCAACAATTTATTTGGTCATCAAAGTGAAGTGCTTACAGTTGACTGTCTTGGAAAGCTGGATGATGAACGCCTTTTGACTGTGGGTCGAGATCGAACATTACGAATGTGGAAGGTATATCTCAATATTTATATATATATACACGTAAGTGTATAATTGCTGAGCTAATAAGCATAATTTGGTTGATCTATAGAGTGTTATTTTGTTTATTTCCTTCTTTGAAGGTCAAGATAATATTGTGTGGAATTCTCATAATTTTTAGTTTTTACAAAATTTCATAACATGCTTGTTGGTTTGAATTTCCCTTGATTTAAGGTTTATTTATATGTTTAATACCATTGATATGCTTGTTGGTTTGAATTTCACTTGATGTCATGAAATTTTCTTTAGGATTTTTAGCAAAATGAATTTGATTTTATCATTGATATTAGTTGCCTATTCATTTTTATTTTGTGTGCATATTGAAGACGGTACAAGATTTATCTTATATTTTCTTAGTTCATTTACAAAATGACCTTAATGCTAATGAAAGTTTTTTGAAGCTTGCTACGATTATTTTCTTTTGGTTACATTCTTAATTGGTTATTCATCTATTTCATCTCATGGATTCTCTTGTAAATGACCATTTCAACAAATGTATACACCTTTAGAATAGTTTGGATTCATTTTCCTTTACTTGTGGACTAGTTCTCTAATCCTCAATGATAAATACAATGTTGCATTTAATGTGGCTTATGTTTCATATGTTGGCACATGCAAATATGTTAGAACTTGATTGTTATTATTAGGAGTTTTAGCATATTTAATAATGATGATTGTATGGGTGTTATAAGACCATATCATCTTAAAGAATGGTGGACAGTAATTCCTATAAGTATTGGATGGATTCCTTAAAAAATGGTTGCTATAAGTTTTTACAAGATTTCATAAAATGTTTGTTGGTTTGAATCTTCCTTGATTTAAGGTTTAATATTTATATGATCAATAGATAGACAACTTTGCCCAAGTTTGCCTACTCACGTACCATGAGATACATGATTAACTGCCTGTGTAAAAGGTATAAGAATCATAGTTTCATAATCTAGTATAACGTTAATGAATGTGATGAAGGTAGCATACGGCCTGTAATCTACTTTACACTGACAATGTCATGGTGTAGTACTGATTTATTTAAATGAAGGGCCCTATTGGAAAAATATATCAAAAGTCCAAGTGGGTGTGATAGTATATAATTTTTTAAACTTGAGATGATCAAGTCAAAAAGTGTAGTTATTGCCAAAGCCTACCAATTAGAAAATGTACGATTTTAGTACCTTTTCTATGAACGAAATGTTAATTACTCTTTATTCTATACTCTTTGTTCTGTCTTGATGGTATTGGATACTACTCCCTTTAAGGACTCATGATTAACTTTTCTGCTTTGTCATGTAGGTTCATGATGAATCACAATTAGTCTTTCGAGGACCCGCAGCATCTTTAGAATGCTGTTGTTTTATTGATGGGAATGAATTTATCTCTGGCTCAGATGACGGAAGTATTGAACTTTGGAGTAGCAGACATAAGAAGCCCATTCACATAATAAAAAATGCTCATGCTCTTCCTTACCAGTCCAATAGAGATGAGAAGGAAGTGATCCTTGATGGTTGCATTAAAGGTCAGAATGTTATTGAGTTATATTTATTCATGGTGATAGTACTAATAAAACTCATAATCCATTATGTACAAATTCAAATGAAAAGTTACTTATTTTTAGGTTTTTCTTTTAAAATATGCACATGCATCTATTCTCTGATTTATCATTATTGCCTAGTTCTGGATTTTTCTTATGTGTAATAACATTTTAATTGCAGTAAATGGCATTCTTGAAGAAAAAAAATGTTCTCTGGCAGAGTCGTGGGTTAGTTCCATTGCTGTGTGCAAAGGAAGTGATCTTGCGGTGTCTGGAGCTGCAAATGGATTAATTCGTTTATGGGCTATTGAAAATGATAATAAAGGCCTTCGACCTTTATTTGATTGCCCCCTGGTATGATTTTTTGAAACATTGAAATAATATTGTAAAGTTCTTTTGGGTATTGAAATTTACCGAATCATGATTTTTATATTTGAGTATTTGACTCTAGGTCTTTTATTTTCCATAGAAGCATCATATTTTTCTTAAGACTAGTCAGTGTTATCATTGTGGTAAAAAATCCTGATTGTTAATTGCTGAATTCGGAGAAACTTTTGTTTAACAACAAGCTTGAAGAGTGCAACTTTTATTTGAGAAGGCTTCACAAATATAGACATGCTACAAAAGGAAACATTAGAATGCCTTGACATTTTTCTTCATTAAACTTAGTTGGAGAGGGAAAATTGCCAAATCCTATTTGAAACATGAGATCCAAGTTTTCACAAATTGAAACAATCCTTCTGATTATCTCTGCATGCGTGGTGTGATACAGTTTTGATTTAGCCCAACATGTTCTTCAATTGATCAATGAATTGTGTATATCAGGTTTTGGTGTGGTAGAAATTTAGAGTCAATGAAGTATATGTACTTAATTCAGATTTCTTCTGATTCAAATCCTGGTTGTATTTTGTTTTTGCTTTTTATTTCCAATTGTTTCATTTACATCTGTCCTCTTTTATTATGATTGGTGCAATATCCATTCCATTGTGGCACAAGTAAAACCATCAGGGTTCATATATATTTTTCTTCAATGGTTCATGAATGACAGGATGGATTCATAAATTCACTTGCATTTGCAAAATCAGGGCGCTTCTTTGTCGCAGGAGTTGGACAGGTCATTCCTATTTGTTTTTCCATCAGTAAATTTGTGTTGAAATTTGATTTTTGTGGCATTGTAACCAATCTCTGATCAAATTTGTTAGGGATGCTTGTGATGCTCATATACTGACATTCAAGCTGGATACTTATTTCTTTGATGCACTTGTTTCAGGAACCTCGACTTGGTAGATGGGGTCGTGTTCCGACAGCTAGAAATGGGGTTGTTATACATCCGATTAGACTAGCAGAAGAACAAGGCTTGCCGAAATCTTTTCGTTCCTCTCCTCGCACCTTGCAGTAATGTGGTGATTAAGAATTCAATTTTGTCTTGAGAGGTTTTGTGTATCATGAGGCCTTGTCCAGGTTCATCTTTTGAGTATCTTTTGTTTTTTTCTCTCAATTTTTGAGGGTCTGTTTAAAACTCTGTTGTATTTGTGATATTTATTCTTTGAAATCCTTATTTTCAAAGTTCCAGTGAAAGAACTAAAACTATCTAATTGTTAGATTCTTTTTGTTACTAATTACTATTGAAAAGGAGGTTTGGGTCAGTTCTCGTTTTCAATACTTATTCGTTCAAAAGAGCCTTCAATTGATACAGTTTGTTTTTTTTTGTTAAATTTGGATTTCAAAAAAATTATAGTAATATTTGGACTTGATTTTTGTTTGAGGCTTAGGTTTTTTTATTTTTATTTTTTTGCCACCAAACTAGGGCTGCTGCAAGCATCTCATTTGAAGAGCATAATAATATTTTTTTTCAACTTACTAGAAGGAAGACATGTCTCAAATAAAAGAATAAGAATTTTTTTAAAATTTTGCTCACCGTTCCAAAAGTATCACCGTATGTAAAAATGTTGGTGGGAGAACTGCTGGCCACTGCAACTATATTTTTAATTTTTATATTTTTTTAATATTTTTAAGAATCCTAATTTAAGGATAAATATCTAATTTTTCATATGACTATTTAATTTTATAATTAGTTTTATTCAATGAAATTTTATAATTTTTTGAAGAACTGAATTTTCTGAAGACAATGATTAATTCTTTTAACAAATGCATTCTCAAATTTAGGACTTTTTAAAAGAAATTATGTCTTTTTATAAATACGTGATTTTATTATTAATAAAAAGATTTAATAGTACTAATAATAATATAAAAATAAGGGTGGAAAGGTAGAGTGGGGCCATTTGAGCTTGGAAATGTGGGGCCCAAGATGGGAGTATAAGATCCCATGAAATCCAAGGAGTGGGATGTGATGGTCCCCGTTTTTGGAGTGGGAGAGCAAGCCATGGCATGTGTGCCGGTCCTCCCAAAGTAAATAGAAAGCCAAACACAAAATAATAATAGACACAAGTGAAATCATCAAGCACTCCATCGTAATTTTTCAAAACTTCCCAAAACCCACTCCTACTCAGACATCCCCTGAGCTCACAATTGCTTCCATACTTCCTTTTTACTCCCCACCGCTCACTTCAAATGCGGCTCCACGTTACAAATCCCATTTTACCGAAATCAAGCGAAATGAAAGCCACTAAATCACATCATCAGTGCTAACCCTTTCGCTGCCATTGGCTTAACGCTTAAATATTTTACTAATACGTTTAATAATTGTCATATCCGCTGATACTTCTCATCTCCGCTAACGTTATCTTACACGTATAACTATTCATATTAACGCAGAAATTCTCAAAGCTCTCGTAGAAAACTCACGATCTTTTTCGCTTTGATCCGACACGTCAGCGCACAGTATGAAGCAAGTAGTTGTAGCAGTATCCCGTGCATAAGAATTAACTGACTATCATTAAAAATTTACGCACTCAGAACATAATTCCTCCGAACACCGCTCGTCTCATCACCAACGCCTACCACGCTGCTTTAACTTTTTTTCCTGATACGTAGCAGAGTCACCGCTCATGGAATTCACACGATAAATAACCGTAAAGAACCCTCCCACGGACAACCACCCTCGCCGCCCTCATCATCCTCCTCCTCCTCGCCCTCCCTTCCCTACGGACAACCACTCTATCTGAAAAAGATGTTTCGCGAACCTTCTTCCTTATTCGGACATGAATTAGACCGCAATCACGCAACAGCAAACCATTCGCCAGTCGAAACGCCTCATAACGCCCTCGACGCCGAGGATTCTTCACCGCGGACGACTGCAAGCAATTACGAGCATTTCCGACTCGGGTAAGAAAAGAAATTTTTCACGATTTCGCGATCATGAGGATTCTAGAGGAGGAGATCAGAAACATCCTTTGAAGACGTGTTGGATATTTATCACTGAGACTCTCTCTGCTACCATTTAAGAACATTACGCCGCCAGACAACTATTACGCTCTCAGGTTTAACCATCGTGATCTTCGCTTAAGTCCCGATCACGACATCGATTACAACAAGCTTTCACGAACGTGCGTTGTTTGCTTTTCTTTTAATGTCAGACGCCAGTCTGAAGTCGACGCAGCAAGTTATGCAACCGACCGAAGCATTCGAATGCATGCACACTCTGTTTCGCTATACGCAGGGTCGAGTCGCTGAAAGCGTCCAAAGTCCGAGATGACGTCAGAAATGTTGTAAATGCAGGAAATCTTTTATAACAAAACGAAACATGCTCTTTATTCGACCGAACTTCGAAATTTAAACATATGACCCTAGAAAACAAACAATGTGGGAAACAAAGAACGGCCATCAGAACAATAGAAAATACGTGAAATATGTTTAAACAATGACAACGCGTGTTTAAGAAAAAGTTACTTTAAACAACGACAACCAGCAAACAATAGAAAACGTTAAAACAATACTTAGTTACTTTTTTTAAACAACGACAACTAAGCTTTAAGAAAATACGAAAGACGTTTAAACAAACACTCGAGAGGTACCCATCTTCAACGCGATGTCTAAAACTGAAAAGCATTCAATTTAAACAATAACATATTATTTACTACGATATAGACTTTTAGTTAAACAGCTAACCATTATTTTAAACACTATATGTATCCTGCTAAACATAAAAGCTCGACGCTATACCATAGCATCTACGTTGAGTCTGAGTAATCATCATTCGAACGACTGAATATGTCTTCCTCGCGACAAATCATATATTTCCTCACTGGGACGGAGTGAAAATATCGCCCAATCACATCAACTGCCTAGTCTAACCCCTATGCATACAATCGCAAGACTTTTTGTTCGCTTTTCTAACCGGCCATGCTTTGTTCTTTACATCTCTACTTCTTCTTCTTCGCCTTCTTTTTGTTCTTCACTTCATCTTCGTTTGCACGATTCTGGGTTTTCGACCCGACATATTATGGAGAGCTTTTTGCGGGTATTGCTAGATCCAATCGGGAGCAGTGGCGCTAACTGCTCACCCGCCGTGCATTTCGGGAGTCGCGCGAGCCTGAGATACGCGAGCCGACGGGTCGGCTCTCGTCGTGGTTAAGTTCATCACACCGTATCGGATATAAAACCATTACCAACAAAAACCCAGGACGTCACTTCCAATGATGTGTCATCCACTCCATCTTCAAAACGTGCTGCAGTCGATCTCTTTGCTGCCGAGACAAACGCGCTATCACGAATCCCAACGAAAACCAGGTTTACTCGTCAGAAGTTCCTTTTTCTTTAATTATTCCAGTTTGTCCGGCCGCTATTGTGTAGTACGTCCGTCATTGTTTAACATACTGTACTGGGCCGTCGTTATTAGTTAAATGCTTGCTATTTAATTTAACGCTTAAATATCACGCTATCACTTAAACATTTTATATTCTCCCGCTAACATATCGATCTTTTATTCGATCAAGCGTCATGTGAATTCGCATTCGAGCGCCTCCCATTCATCCCCATGGCATTCTCGACGCCGCGGATGTCTTCCTTCCGCCGCATCATTCTCAAGCGCTGTCGCCGATATCGACAACGCTGATGCTGTCAACATTTCAGTACGTATTTTAAAATCGCAATCAAAAGGAATTTTGACTCAATTTCATAAAGAAACGAAAACATCGGGCGATCGCGAATGTGCCGCCGATGGTCAAGCTGCCGGGCGCCTACGCATCAAAAGAGTATAACAAAATATTTGTAATCGCTATAATCAACCCGTCACACACTATGCGCGGCATAGGTTCGGCCACATCCGAAAGCTGGCCCACGTTAGCGCACGCAGCGATCTCAGCTTCACGCCGACCGCGCCTTATGGGTACAAGGCTATCGACATTCAAGGGACATATCAAGAACACGTGTCCGTACATTACCACACAAGCGGTGCTTCATGGGAAAAGAGTACGCAGCGGTCATTTCAGCCGAGCATTCTCCACCACGATCGCTTGCTTCGTTTGCATGGATAAGGGCTGGCCGAGACAACCATAAGCTGGCTGGCGAACGTGGGAAAGAGATTTCCGCGATCGCTTTAAACGTGCATTCTTTTCGTCTGCTATTTCGCCACAAGGTATCAGGGATTCAAGAGGGCTCTCGCAGTGCGTCATGCTTCGCGACGGCACCCACCTCTGGAAAACACGCGTCACACCACCGGGCGCCACAGTGGAAAGATGGAAAACAATGGTTTTTCCACGCCGCCTCGCTATAGATACGACAACGACCACGCTACTAATCGACTTGGTTCATATCTCCGTTAGGCGACGCCTTTATACGCAGGGACGGAGATTATCACGAGATAATTACTCGCGCTCGATCAGTCCAAGGGCCTCATGGAGCGAATCACGGTAGTCTTCCCTTCGCACACGCATACCGCCTTCGACATCTGGAGGCCAATCTTTACGAAAAGCCAATATCGCACTCGGGAAGGCATCGAGGGTGAGCGTCGGTTCATACGCTTCCGCATGGCGCGGCATCCACGCTAAAAGATTTCGACGATACCGCGAACGAATCCGCAGCCACATCACCCCAAGCTCATCAACGGTTGATTAACAACCTGGATATGGCACATCGTCGAATTATCCGCTCGTGAGGTGATCGTCAGCGTAGATGTATTCAAACGTCGTGAGTCGCTCAATGCTTGACTCAAGGAAGCTCGTCATTTACCGTGCCGCATTTAAAACGGTCGACTCCATAAGGTCTCGCGAACGTCGTTACACTCCTCAACATTTAGTGTTACCCTTTAAAACATTCTCACCTGCTTTAATTACACACTGCCTCGACTTTTTAAAATATTAATCCTTTTCGCTTAAATAATATTTACAATAATGTTTAAACATGTTTACGAATTATTTTTAACCATCACCCGCCTTTTGTTTAACCTTATTTGCCAGTGTTCAAGTGCCGATGCGCATGTTAGGAAATCCCAAGCAGGCGTTTAACAAATGGGAGACCCACTTATTCCCTGCACATACATCTCCGCTGTAGCGATCATTGTCGAGGACGACCCAAAATCTTCGTTGTCGTCATGCCGGTCGATCGTTACGGGGTCGATCGATCAAAGCAGAAGAATCCTCGCGGGATCTCGCCCATCGAACTTGTCGTCTGCGCCGAAGTGGCAAGTTTATGGTATCCTCAGCAAACACGCTACCAGCAATAATGCGTGTGCACACCAACGCATCGACATTTATACTGTACTTCAATCACGACAATTACAAACTCATGCATAAGGAAGCCATATCTATACCCGACGAATACGATGCCTTCGCATCGAAATCGGGAGCTTTGCCATAGCTCACCGTCGCGATAGGCGTACCGGGCTACTTGACGAAAGAGGATCGAGTCGCAAGCGCTTGATGTCCGCCGAGTTACATCACAGCTCACCGCCACGGATCCGGTACCACAATCGACGATCTTGCAATGAAACCGCGCCGACTAGGTATTGTTAATAAGCTCGATATTTATTGTGGAAACATCAGGCATTTCATGGAGTTGTTTCATATTTAAACTCTTACTCTTTACAAGGAATCAATGTATTTAAACAGAGATATTGTTATTTTAAACGGATACACTCGTGAATTTGAAATATTTCAATCGATGTTTAAACGATATATGGTATATTTAAACAATGAAACGGAAATGATACACAACTACAACGAAATTAAACAATGAAATGAAACCGAATGAAATTTAACTCGCTTTGCACAATCGAAAAACAAACAAACTTTACATCGAGATATACAAGTTATTATGGGCAACTTTCATATTTATTTAAACAATGAACGATGTAGTTAAACAGCAGAGAAAGGTTATTTTTAAACTGCACAATCCGATTTTGAAATATTTAAAACCGATGCTTTAAACGATATATCAGATATTTAAACAATGAAAAGTGAATGTGCCACAATTTGAACGAATTAAACAATGAAATGAAATCGAATGGAATTTAACCCGCTTTACACTCAAAACAAACAAAAATTTACATTAACATATATAAGTCATGCTCTTTTCAACACGAAAACAAATGAATTGAATTTGTCCGATTATATCTCGAAAACAAAATTTGACATTCGGGAGATATACAGACATGCTCTTCAAAACAAAATTTAACCCGCCGCGACGACTTTGTCACGGACGCACCGCCTCCCTCCTCTAAGCATGCAGAATATACCTTAATCTCGCAAGGAACGCCCGTCTGCCAGAGAGTCAGTCGAATCTCTCACCCCAAAGTAATTGCTTCGATAAAATCGCGACGACGCAGACGACCAATCGACGCTTCCTTGTTTTTGCCGCTGTCTATGCCAAGCACGAGCGGGTACTTTTGTCGTCACGACCGACTCCACATCGACACAAATGTCGAATAGATTCCGTCCGGTCGAGATATACAAGTCGAGATTAGAATACCGATTTAAATACCAAAAGGTATATTAATCCTGACATAATTAAAGAACTTTCACCATGTCCAACGCCGCCCTTATCGCATTTTGATACGAAGAATAATAACTCAGATTCTTGTTTATCATTGTCCAGACGATTTACATGGAAGCGGGCCATTCATGATTATCTGAGTACGACACTTCAACTATAGCTGCATTTCATCCCCACATCACAGCCCATAATCTGTCGTCATGCCTTCCGCTCGTCGACATAAACAGACAAGCGTTGCCCGGCGACGGTGAGCCGCTTTCGTAAGGATATTTTCTCTGCTCAACGACTTTTTTGTATTATGCATACGAAAAGCGCCCATCACATCATCACGACCATCATCCTTCCCTCAAGGCAAATAGGTAGTAATTTGTCGCGGTGCGAGGCCGACAATATTCTTCCACACACACGACAAGCCGAGGTCAAACGATAATGTATATATATAAGACCATATTATAAATATTTAAATGATATTATCTAATTGTTACATGATATTATATATAATTAAATGTTAGTAGACAAATTAAATGATAACATAAAGGTATTAAAACACTATTAGGTAATCATAAACACTATAATAAAAAACCCTTTAAAACAATATCATAAAAACTTTACACTTTATCTGCCCATGAGCAACGAGGATAGATCCCTCATCAACTCCTCGTCAGTATTTGTTAAGACGACTCGTGCCAAACCATTTCTTCTTCTTCTGAATAAAAGCTTTCCGAGCCGCCCCGTCCAATGCTCGATCGCCTCGATCATCTCTCTCTTCGCTTCTATCGGTCTTCAACAAAGATCTTCCTTCGACGCTGGGATCGACTGGGCGACAAAGATCAACCGCAACCACATCCTTACATCGGTTGTTCTTACAGGAGATTGTGTCCGCTCGATGCGGGACGACTGGCGACAAAGATCAACCGCAGACACGCCCACTCGCCACTCAGAACGGATTCGACGATCTTCTCAACCGCCGCCACGACAACAACATCACTGGGGACACACCCTTAACTCGTTCTCGATCTCACTCGATCGCGTCTCATCTGATGTCATATCTTCAAGAAACTGGCCCACCGGCCGAGGATTTCATCGAGAAGAGAGTCAACCCGCCTTCTCAATGCAAGCAACTGCCACATCATCTACGTACGCCCTTCTCAACAACAAAGATCACCGGCCGATGGTGTCGCTATTGCTTCATCGTCACCGCATGCGAGACAGAGGCAGATTGTTCTCCTCTTTTTCGCAGAAGTCTCTCTCGAACGTGGCCGCCTTTTGAACGACCTTCCCGACGACGCCCTCGTCTGTCAAATTCCACGCCCGGCCGTCCCGGTGCTTCAGCTTTTGAGGACGGCGCACGGCTGCTAACGGCCCTTCCAGATCACGACGACATGATGTCGAGGAAACCTCTATCTATCAATATCCGGTACGCCTCGAGACAAGAGTCAGCGCGACATCTCTCCGCCTAATGTCACCGCGGTAAGCCGCCACGCCGAGAGGGACCGCCACGGTTTGCGGGCCGCTCACACTGGGACTGCCGCCGCTGTAGGTGGGTTGCTGCAATCACGCCGGAGGGGAGGGTATTCTCCCAAGATCGGTGAACGCGGCGCCGCGGGCTCGAAGTAGGAGAATCCGGGCTCCGCCACAAGGCATCGACAGAGCCGCCTCCCATCCCTCGCCTTCGAGCAAGTGTTCCGGAGTAACGGCATCCATCCGCTTCAGTGCCCCAACAAATATTTCTTCTTCAAAGATTCACGAAACCAAATTGAGAAACTAACATATGTAAACCAAAACAATTTCAAATAAATCATTCATTTTAAACTATAAAAACTATATTTAAACAGAAAGTGTTTTATATTTAAACGTTATAGAATATAATTAAACTGAGAACAAAATATTTAAACCAAGATGTTAATAAGAGTTAAACCAGTAAATACTAAAGTTAAACGCTAAATAAAAATGTTTAAACGTTAAAGACTTATCGTTAAACATCATTCACGATTTATTACCCTTTTCCATCGAGCGATTACGAAGCTCATTTCTACCGCCAGCCGCTTCCTGTAGTACTTTTCACCGTAGCACAACATCCTCGGGATCTCGCTCGAAACGGGACTTTCTTCCCCGCTCCGGCCACCAGAAACCGCACGTTAAGCGCGACCGAGCAAACCCTTAATGCACTCGCGGTTGGTCTTCTTCCTCGCATCTATCTTGCAGACTCGCCACCGCTGTGGAATATCCTCCATAAGCCACTTCAGGCGTCGCCGCCTCTACGCTGCAGACGCCCTCTCACGGCCGGGTAGATCATCGACGAATCAACGATCCAGCCGGAACCAAAGCACGATGATTTGGGAAAGAGGATCGGCAATGAGGTACACCATCGTGAGTTTCGATCGAAAATTATCTTCTTTCTCCCTCTCGTCGAACAAGTTGCAACATGAGCGCCTTGACGGAGTCTCTGCTCTCCTGAGGTCTCGATGAGATACCGCCCTTCAACGCGACCGTCTCTTCTTCTTCGAAGACCACCACGCCGCTATCGCAACGCGTACTGCCACCGAGGGCCACATCTGAGGTCTCAAACTCAAAGAAGCTTTCCCGATCCCCGAATTTATTGTCGCGACCATCGCATCTTTTGCAAAAGAGAATCAAGAAGGGCTCTCTCGGTATATAGCATCTAGCTCAAACGAACGCCGCAGAACGCGTCTGGCCGAATAATCTCCCGACAGGTCGAGGTCACGTTATTTTTCAATTCAGTCTAAAGTCTCCACTACCATGGCCAAATAGCATCGGCCATTAACTAGGTCGACCGCCATAATCACAAGCCCTCACGACAATAACAACACATTCAACACGCAGATTGACTAAAAAAGTTTAGCTTTAAATATATGTTTTAAACCCAGAACTCTCGCTATTAAAACGTAGATATAAAAATGTTAAACAGAGACTCATTTTGTTAAACAGTAGACTAGAATACTTAAACAGGACAACAAATGTTAAATCAGAATATCTCATTTCTTAAACGTCAACCCTCATTTGTAAAACTCAAGAACTATATCAAACCTAAACGGAAAAATGTACATTATAAATATTACACAAATCATAACAATCGAAAAACTAATTCCATAGTATATACATACGAAAACGCAAAAACAAAACAAAACCCCACATGAGAAATCTCCCTCAGACTAACAAAACCCCACCGAGAAATCCCTCGCAGACTTCAATATCTTCCAACAAAAACAGAGCACAAAACAAAACCGAAAAATCTTTCTTTCAGTAATGTATCGCTAACATAAACCATACTCAATACCTTAGATTTCAAACCGATGAAATGCCAACTAGTCAAGGCTGGAGGACTTCTCCTTCGAGATACCGTGGAAAGGGAAAAGTCAATGAAACGCTGACACAGAGGCTTTCACGGTAGAGACAACTTCGAGACAAATCTGAAACTGAAAAGTCAAGATACGAGTCGAGAAAAAGCAATTAAACGAGCTCCAATAAATTGCCTCTGGTTACTCCTACTGAAAAACCGCCCACTTCCTCCTCAAATCGCCGAGACGGTCAGCACCACCGACTCCCCCACGCAAGGGCATTTTCGCCAAAAAATTTGAAACTCACTCCGCTCACATCCGCTACTGTAGTTTTGGGGGTTTGAAAAAACATAGAGTTTAAAAGGAGGGGATTTTGGGGATTGCAAAAACTACTGTGTTTTTAGCAATTTACTAAACTTAAAGGGTCTAGTAATTTCCACTAATAATAATAATAATAATAATAATAATAATAATAATAATAGAAAGCCAAACACAAAATAATAATAATAATAATAGAGACACGACCGTATCCCTCCCCAAGAGAATGATGGTAACTCTTTTCTCTCCTCCCAAGTCAAGCATTAACTCTCTTTTACAACAGTTGAAATCAATAACTTGTCCACTTAATTAAAAAATTAGAAAGCATCACTCGGAAAAAATAGTAAAAATTTTGTTAAAATGAATTAGATCATGAACAGGAAAAATGTCATTTCCACATTTTTTTAATATATTTTTATTTAAAAATTAAAAGCCCAATTTTAATAATTTTTATTAAAAATAAGAGATGTAAAATTTTACATAAACTCATTGTTTTTTATTTCACACGAAAAAAATTGTCCGAATCTCTGCTGGAATGATTTGAATTTTGGAAGATCCAAAACTAAAAATGATTTTTGTTATTTATTAAAAAATGGGCACTAAATAATGATATTAATTTTCAATCACTTTATAGAGTCACTACCTTTATTTTTTTAAAAAAAATCACTTCCGCTATATATTTTTTTTAAAAAAATAAGATCACTTTCCTTAAGTGAACGTCATTTTTCTTTCAAGAGGTTTGAAGAAATTTTTTTATTTTTAATAACAAATTAATATCTCATTTAAATTAAATTAAGAGCAAGTGATTTTTGAAAAAATTATAGTTGTTAGCCCTACGTATTTGGAGCCAATTACATAAAAATTTTTACTAAAATTATTTTTTTATTAATTTTTAAGTCTATATTTTGTCACGTGGATTTGATCACCTTCCATTTACTCCTCATTAAAAAGCTAATAATAATAATAATAATAATAATAATAATAATTATTATTATTATTATTATTATGAGTAACCCATCATCTAGTGACGTCCCTAAATTTCAAATCTAGCGATGTCTCATAATAGTCATCTGATGAAAAATCCGACTGGCTCTTATCATTACGAACAGAGAAACCGCTGCTCTACAGTGCAGCATAAAAGCATCATGAACAAGAAAATGTGCTTGTTTATATAATCAATCAACCATCTGACGACGTATCCAACGGCTAGATTTAAAACATCCCTAGATTTCAAATCTAAATGACTTACTTTAGATGATGTTTTCCCTATTATTATTATTATTATTATTATTATTATTATTATTATTATTATTATTATTATTATTATTATTATAATGGTGGTGGTGGTTCTTGTCTATGGGATATGATAATCCCAGAGTGATCATATATCACTATCATTCATTCCAAGGACCCTGCATACCTGACCGGCGTGACCACGTCAAGACTCTGGTCTACCAGCCGCCTCATCACACTCAATGCCACTAGACATCGGTTGACGGCTCGTGAGAACCGCCGGTTATTTCAGCCTCGAACCGCCGGCTTCCGGCTAGTGAATTGAACTCGGGAACCGAACCTCCCAGGCAAGGTTCTCGCGGGCCTTGCCCGGCTCTGGGCTTTTGCCTGCTCAAGGCTTGGCTCAATCTGCTCCTGCTTGATTTTGGCTCATAAGTGTTCGTGTAAAACTAAATAATTCAATAATTCAAATTAATTAACACAAAAATACAAGAATTAATTCAATACTAATATAAGATAGTAGGTTGCTAGTAGGGTATACTCAGATACAAAGTTTCAAATGTTTTATTTATTTTGTCGTTATTATTTTTAATGCTCATGTATGTTATTTGTTTTTCTTTTTAGGAATTGTTTTATATTTTTATTTTTCCTTTTTCTTTTGATTTCTAGTATACTTATATAAGTTGCATAGCTTTACAAATCGAAAAATCTTTGAGTTTTTATCTATATATTGAATATCTATATATATATATCTTTAAACGATCAACAAAATCAGTGAAAATTGATATATATACACATATATATTCATGCTTTATTTTATTTTTATTTATTTATATATATAAATGTATCTCAAAATGTTTTTACACGAGAGCATTTTACTCAAAGATATTTTCATTTATATAAAATAAATATAATTTAATACTGAACTACGTCATCTTTTGTAAGCTTCAAAACCCAAAGATATATATAGCCTATGTTTTTATATTAAATTATAAAAATAATATGGAAAATCTACTAAAGAATTGAATATTTAAGTACTTCTCGTTAATTAAATTTATTTTAATAAATCCATATTTAATTAGAACTGACTAATTCTGTAGCATAACTCAATTAATTATAATCTTATCCTCTCAGATGAGTAACAAAGTTTCGTGACATAGACAAGACATATAAGCTGGACTAACGCTCACAAATCGTGACCTAATCGGGCTAATCAAGTATTCGTAATCGTACCTAATCAATAATCAATTTGGTTAATATCTTTAATTAATTATTTAAAATATCTTTTAAACATGCAATTATCTCTAATTAATTACTAATTAATGACATTAACAAAATAAAAACCTAATCATAAATGACATTATTTATATAGTATGACATTATTCATATTATATTTATATAATATAATACGAATCTCTGTGTTTTCGAATCTCTATGAATCAGACAAAGCTGAATCACGGATCCACAGATACTTGAACAAAGTATATGGAACCAGCTTACGCTGATTTTGAAACCGGAACCGAACTCTTATACGCTTAGCTCCGGCTCCGGGTATGGTGACCTGCTATAATCTGCCCGGCCCGGGCTCGGCTCCACTCATACGCTGTCGCTCAAAACGGCCACGCCTAAAATGCAACTTTACTTTTTTTTGCTTTCTTGCTGCTTTTTTTAGTCACCATTTCCATTTGTTTTTCTTTGTTTGTTGGGATATGCTGCCATTTTGGGATTCTTGGACTTTTTTTAAAAAAATTATTTATGAGACGGAAGAGAAGGCAAATGTACTTTTATTGAGGAAATTTTGGTATGCTAATTTGTGGTTTATTTTTTTTTTTATTAATTTAGGACTTTTAATATGAGTTGTAACAGATTATTAGAACAATTTATTTTAAAAAATATGATATGTTTTAGAGTAAATTTGACTTTTATCAGACCAAAAATGTATTATTAGTACTTATAAATTTGTGATTTTTTTAAATAACATCGAAATTTCATATGCAATTAAAAAATATATATGCTTATACAGGTTTTTTTTTAAGCTAATACAGATGGTTCTAAGGATATTTGTTATATGTCAAAAATTTTGAATTTTGCAAAGGATTTTATAGAAAATTTTCATTTTTATTTTCTTACAATACGGATAATTAAACATATCTATACATCTACTTTATATACATATTATTAAAGTAGATGTATAATCTACTCTGAAAGGGTTCAAGGAATAATTTTAATTTTTTTTAATAACATTTAAGTTTCTATTTATATTACCTATGATATTAGTAATTGAAAAACATTAATTACATCTAATTATTTATATAATAAATGTTCATAAGACCTTTGAAATTCAAAATATAAAATAGCTTTTATGGTAGGACTTATTTAATTATATTATTTTATACTCATATTGTCTCAAAACTCTTTACAAATTTTATAAATTCCGATTCGAAACCGGAAAAATGCCTAGTATATATAATCAAAAGAACATGAGCTTCACTGTCATTCAAGCAAGCAAAGCAAGAAAGTACCTTCACATGTATATCAACATCATCAATTCCAATCTCACAAAATGTCAAACCGATGCATTTGAAAAACACACACATACTCGAATCCTATAGGGTCTCCAAACTAACCCACTTTTTAAAAATAATATTATCTAAATGATCTTAAAGTTATTTTATTTGTCAAAATAGACTTAGTGAGCCGCTTAGTTCATGCAGTAATATGAATGATTACCACGTGATCGTAGTAATACTGAAAATATTACTCACATTTGCATTGTATCGCTGTAATCATGATGGTAATATCACACTACCAACTTATATAATATTACCAAGAAAGTGTTAATCCCTATTACCACCAAATTTGTGTCTATCTTGATCACTCGTGGAATCTTTATAACTTTTTATATTTTTAACAAATCGACACCACTGAAAAACCAAAAATAATAAGAGTTCCCAACCAAATATGTGTTCTATTAAATTATCAGTAATATTACCACCCATATAATATTTCCACCATATTATCACGGTATCTCGTTACGCTATATATGTCATTACCATCGAACCAAACTGTAGGGGTTATCACATAATACATGTTCGCTTGCACCCATATATCTGACTAGGGTCACGGATTAGGTATAATCTATAATTGCTATATTTTAACTCCCTCATCTTTTTATAATGATTTAAATAACTTATTTGTGGTTTTCACCCTAATAAAATATTATTAAAAATAGAAAAACTATTATTTAAAATTAAAATTTTTATTATTAATTATTAAAATGGGATTATTTTTAAATTATTTTAATAATATTTTTTGATTATTATTAGAGTGCCAATTATTGAAATAGAAATTATTCTAAATTATTTTTATTATTAGTAAAATATTATTATATTTAGAATTATTTTTAAATTATTTTATTGATCGATTTCATTATTATTAAAAAGTAATTATTTAAAAATTATTTTATTAATATTTTGACTATTATTAGAGTACTGAATCATTTTAAAATTATTATATTGATTATTTCATTATTATTAAATTGTGAATTATTTTAAATTACTATTATGATTATTATTCTTATTATTTTATATATTATTTTGATTTAATAATTTCTTTTTATTTTGTATTTCTTTTATTGTTATTACTTGCATTTATAATTTATATTAGGCTCAAAATAGAAAACACAAAATATTTTGGTGCTTGCATTACATATTTCTACCACGTGTCGCAATACGAGAACACTCATATAATTATTACATAGCAACACGTATTACGCTTTGTTCTAACACCATCCACGCGCATACGCTCTTCAGATTTAATCCGTGTGGTCT
>NC_052475.1:4209146-4256409 GCF_009730915.1 Dioscorea cayenensis subsp. rotundata
GTGTTTAAACGTTAACATGTTAATTCTTAAACAGAGATATCATTTGTTAAACAGAGACCTAGAATGTTATACATAGACAACAACATTTAAATGTAGACATACTTTTTTAAACAAAAACTTATTTTTTAAACAGAGACTTCATTTGTAAAACTGCGACCATTATCAAATGAAAGGGGAAACGTACATCATAAACATTACACAAATCATAACAATCGAAAAACTATTTCTATCGTGTATATAGACGAAGATGTAAAACAAAACAAAACCCTAGCCGAGAAATCTCCCTGCAGACTAACAAAACCCCAGCCGAGAAATCCCCCTGCAGACTTCAATATCTTCCAATAAAAACAGAAATACAAAACAAAACCGAAAAATCTTTCTTTGTTACAGAATAGTTAACATAAAATCATACTCACGACTTCTTCAATACCTTAGATTACAAACTGACGAAATACCGAATGCTTGCGTGAGACTTCTCGTTCGACAAACCGGTGGAAAGGGAAAAGCTGAAATTACAGAAGATGTCCCGGTAGAGAAACTTCGGAAAGGGAAAAGCTGAAGAAGCGAGTGGAGAAAAGACAAGTATACGGTTCAAGTAAAGTCGTCTCTTGGGATTACCCTAACAGAAACCCCCCACTTCATCTCAAACCGCCAAACTGTTTGCAGTGCCACGACTTCCCATGCAAGGGCAATTTCATCCATAAAATTCAAATTAACTTCGTTAACCACCGTTACATGCTTTAAGTGTTTGGAAAACATTGACTTTAAAAGGAAGAGGCTTTTGATGATTGCCAAATTAAGAGGGTGTTTTTGGTAATATTTGAAATTTAGGGGGTTTTTTTAATAATTTTCACACAATATATATATATATATATCACAGTAGAAGTTAACAAGACATATATATATATATATATATATAGAATTTAAATTAAACATTTAGATGGAGCTTTTTCTACTGTATATTACCAAATAAGTTGCTTAAGAACTTAACTTATAAATAAAATAATTCCAGTGACTTATTAGCTGTTATCTGTGATTCCCACGTCCAAGTGTAAATTTGATGATAACTTTTGAAAAACAAAAAAAAAACCTGATAAAGGTTTCGCCCACCCTGATTTTCTCGTGCTTCTTTTTTTGTGTGGTTGTGTTCCCATCTACGTCTTTATCTCGATTACCAAATGTTTTGAAATTTTAAAACTCATGTATAAATATATATATATATATATAAGAATAAGGATTCTGTGAATGACGGACCACGTCTGCAGTTGGCAACAGGGCATGGGATAAAACGAGATAGAAGACAGAAAAGTGGTTTCATTGTGTGTTGATTGTTTTTATAAATTTTTATGTATATCTGATTTTTAACTGAATTCAAGTGTTCCTTCAGTCATTTAAGGTATGATTAACCTAAGTTACAAAAAGAGCCTTTGGGAGATTGAAAAAAATAAATAAATAAAATAAAAAGAAAAACGACTGCAAACAAAGTGGACTTTGGTTTCGTTGCATAAAGATCTGGGCCCAGCCTATCTGCAGCTATGGGCTTGGGCCAACTCAATCCAACATATTCCACATGCTTTATACTTTTATTTTCACTCATTTTAACTCAACTTTAAAAATGATGGCAGTAGCATTTGGAATTTAGGGTTTATTATTTGGTATTTTAGGATTTAGAGTTTTATAATATTTTGGTTTGAGATTTTAGAATTTATATTAAAAGTTTGATAATATATTTTAGAATTTAGGATTTATATAATTTTGGCATTCACATCTATGCCATTGAGGGAGTAATTTTGAAAAATTGATTTAGTTTATTTAGTATCACTCTTCATCATTATCTCCATGCCACCCATAGTTATTAAACCCGGTCCCACTTGATGCTTTGATCGTTTAACCCGATCATTCGAAAATTTAAATCAAGCTAGTTTAATATCTAACCAATTTAATATATTAAATTTTTTTGCCTTATTTTAACATACTTTTTAATACAAAAAGTGAAAGTTGTGTATGGTATTTTGTTGTAAAACTATGTTATTTAAATCTTTAACTTTATTTATTGAAATTATTATTAATATGAACTATGGATGGGTATTTATGACCAAACTTCAAGGTTGTAAGTACTTTGAATTAAAAAAAAAAATACAAATATAAAAAATATAAAAATGATTTTTAATTTTTAATTTGTTTTATTAACCCAATTTACCTTGAACAATTTAACTCGAGACCCAAAGCCTTGACACGGGTCACTCTTTGGTCATGTTTAATAACTAAGATGGCACCACAGACTCCATTTTTGACGTCACCATGTTTTGCACTAATCAAACATTTTAACTTTGTAATGTTAAGTCCTAGATTTACCGTTGTTTGATCATCTAATTACTCGCTTGACATTTTGAGACGCGGACCAATAATGCAAATAGTAAACAAGAACATTGCGCTATGGTTCAAAGTAATTGCATAAAAGCTTTGTCATGGCATTGCAACCATCTTTGCTGTGATGCTGTTAGGTTTGCTGAGGGAGCTACATCTGCAGCAATATATATAGTTGCAAAAGTAGCGCTCCAAAAAGCATTCTCAGAAGTTTTTGCTGCAATAAGAGGTCCATTCTTTGATCTATAGCTTTAGCAATGACCAAACAGTTTATTGGTATTCAGATCTTCGTCAGAACTCTTCATAATCGGTGTAAATTCGAATCACGAGTGAAAGTATATTTTTGAGAATATGAATAGTGGTTGTGTGCAGGTGATTGCCATACTTACATGTGTACAAGCCCCACACGCACTTGCTCCGCCAACATTTATGCATGTAACGGTTTAGTTGCTTATTTCGACGGAAAAAAAGAAGATTGTAGCTTAACTGGTCTACGCGTGTTGACGTGTTGCACTTTGATGTGTGATTCCCTCAGTGTTACTAAGCTTGTTCTCACATCACCTAGTCTTGCTGAAATACATCATTCTTGTTAAACATCATATATGGAATTCTCTCAAGTCTCAATGCCTTGGCCTGTAAATTTTATCCATTGAATTTGAATTGTCTTAGTTTGCATTTAGACATTTTGTTAGTTACTTTCAGCATTAATAGCAACAAAAGTTGCGGACCAATTTTCTTCGTGTGTTGCTCACATTCATGATGCAATGGTATTAATTGTTTTTTTTTTCAAATATAACCCTCATATTTTTTTTAAATTGTCAAAATGACCTCATGTAAAATTTATTCACGTTTTAAAAATATCACATCAAACCTAGTCATTTCTAAGGTAATGAGTATAAAATATTGATATTTTCCTCATTAACACCATTCTCTTTTTAAAAATAAAAAAATAAATGTCTTTTTAGACAATCTTAAGTTATTATTAATTTTTAGAAAGTTATATTTCTTTTAGACAACATTTATTTGGGAAAAATATGTTATTATTATTATTATTATTAAAAATATGAATTATTTTGTATTTTTTTAAACCTATTTTTGTTTTAAATTGTTTAAAACGTATTTATTTTGGCAATTTGTGGCTGGATTAAAGATGGTGCACCCATAGAACGACATATTCTAAGCTGACCAAAGTTCAGACGTAGATATAAACACATAGATAAAAATTTTAATTCTACTAGGCATAATTTATGCTTTTTATGCAAACAACCAAGGCATTATAAAACTATTTGTCCAACATATGGTCAAAATATACAATGTAAAAAAAGTTATGAATGTATTTGACTATAATAATAATAATAATAATAATAATAATAATAATAATAATAATAATTCAAAATAATTGGCATTTAATTTTTTTTAAAAATAATAACTTAAATAGATTTCAAAATTTTGACTTTTGTAATTATTTAAAAAAATAATTATGTTAATAATAGTAATTTTTAAAAATGGTTTAAAAACCAAGAAAATTTATAAATAATAATAATAACATATTTTTCCTAAATAAATGTGGTTGACAAAAAATAAAATAAAATAAAATTTGATAATAACTTAAAAATTGTTTAAAAAAACAAAAAATTATTTGTTGTTTTTTTTTAAGAGAAGGGTGCATATGAAAAAAAAAGCCAATATTTTAGTATTTTTAAAAGCTCCATTTATTACTAAAGTGATGATTAGGTTTGATGTAATGTCTTGAAACCCAAATTAATATTAGTGAATAAATTTTTTATGAGATTATTTTAACAATTAAAATAAAAAAAAGTTATATTGGAAAAAAAATCCCTTGCTTCATTCTTTTTGGACAATTATTTTCACATAATTGTATGCAACTTTCAATTCGCAAAGTGTATATTATTCCTCGGAGATTTTTAACTTCAAATGTAGATCTGTTCACCCTTATTGTGCAATTTGAAATCTATATTCCGACTTTATTTTATTTGTTCAATTTGTGTGATTGGTTAGAAGACTAATCATAAATTTTCCTAATAAATATTAATAAGTGAATGATTCCATGATTAAAAATTTGTAGAATAATTTTATTTTGATTTTTCACATATGCATGCAATGACTTAAAAATTGATATTTTCTCAAATATCTGAATTATTGTATAGAAAAAAATGATTAGAGAATAAATATGTCTTCAATATGCTTATAACTTACAAATGTAATTTTTTTTTTTTTAATCATAAAACGCAACATGTGCGAGGTAAAGACGTACGTAGAGTTAGAGTGGGGATACAGGCCGAAATTTGGTCCAACTCACCTCAGAACTAGTCCGCACTATAATGGGTCAGATTACATGTTGAGGTTTTATCAATTTATGCTGACCCAACATGTCAATCCATCAGGTTGGTTTTATGTAAAAAAAATTTTTATTACAAAAACACCTATAACATGAATTCAACCCAAGGTGTTTAGAAGTCCTAACCAATTAAACCGCAAATGGTTGGTGTTAGATTGCTAATGCTAGCAAACATTATTATGATTTAATATTACAATACATTATTTTTATAAATATTATTTACCTTTATTATTAATATTATTTAAAATGTAAAGAATTTATACCAAATTATTTATACAGAAAATATATTGTTATACAAAACAACAAACTTTCAATGGGGTCCACTAGTTTAAATATATTGTTAATTTAAAACCATAATATTTTTTACAATATTTTTTTATTATTTTTTTAATAAAATCTCTAAAATATTATGTATTTTTAAATAATTATTATTAACTTAAAAACATAATATTATTTGAAATCATTATTAATAAATAATTAACTTAAATTTTTGTTAAATTAATATGAAAGCACGTAATTTAAAAAAATAAAAATGAAATTTTAACCATTTTCATGTTCACAATATATTTTATCAAAAAAAAAAAAATCCAATTAGGATAAATATATTCGTTTATGAGATAATGTTAACACTATCTCATTAGTAAAGAGTCATTATTATTTTAATTTTTTAATTTATTATTTCTTGATTTTTTTTTGTCAAAAAAATAAATTTTCTTTACATGTCATCTATTCCAACGACTTCATGAACTATTTTAATCAAATGGTTCTTAAAGAGATTTTCATTTAATCTCTTGTCAGTTAATATCGTGTTTTAAAAATATGATTAAAAACATTTCTTAATATGTATTTAAAAAACGAATTGATAATTAATAAAATTTTTAATTATTTTATAGATAAACATAATCTATTTGAAGTGATAAAGATATATTAAATATAAAAATAAAATTTTAAAAAATAATATTTAATACTTCACAAATCTTAACCGAAGATGACTAAAAAAACCCTCAAGAAATGACCAAGAGAGTATCTTATCAGGGCGAACTATAAAATTTAAAAGTAAATTTATTTATTTTTTATAATTTTTAATTATTGATTAATTTGTAATTCACTATATTTCTACTTTTTTTTTTTTTATTTGGTGGGGTCCACAAGTGGGTGCAATGTTTGAGTTCTGGTTAAAAATTTGGGTTTGTTTTAGTTGTTGAAATTTGGTCCATCTCTCTCTCTCTCTCTCTCTCCCAAAAACCCCTCCTTTTTCTTTTCTTGCTCTTCATCTTCGGCCTCTCTATTCTCCTCCTCGCTCTCATCGCCATCTCGCTCCACCGCTCCCTCTTCCTCTCGCTTGTTCTCCTCTTCGAATCGAATCGGAAAACCTATTTTTTTCCCAAGATTGAAACGCTAATCCTTTGATTCATCCTTTTCTTTTGTGATTTCTTGGATTGATTGGTTTGTTTGGACGAATCGCTTCTTTGGGGGTGCGATTCTAGAGATATTGTGGTTTTCTTTTTGGTTTTTTCTTTGTCTAGAGAGAACTGGGAAATGGACGGGCGGGCGTATAGCCCTAGGACCGCTGAAGACGTCTTCAGGGACTTCCGTGGCCGACGCGCTGGTTTGATCAACGCCCTCACCAATGGTTTCTCTTTTCTCTCTGTTCTTGAGTTCTTGGTTTCTTTGATTGATTTGATTCATTGGTGACTCAGCTCTGCTTTTATTGATCTTCTTGTTGTTACAGACGTGGAAGAATTTTACCAGCTTTGCGATCCCGGTGAGCTTTTTTCTTGCATTGTTATTTGGTTTGATTTCAAGTGCTTTTTTTTTTCTTCTTCTGCTTCTGCCTATTTTCCTCTGCTTGTGCTTACTTTTTTTTTTTTGGAAAGATACCTGTGATTTCCTTTCTTTTTTTTTTCTTTTTTTTTTTTTTAATATTCCCCTCTAGTTTTGTCTGCTTTGGAAGCTTTGAGTGCTTTTCAGGCTAGTCTATGTGCCTAACTGCTTTTGTCAGAGGGAATGAGTACCTAATAATTTATTTTTCTTGTGTTTTGTTTGAAAATAATTTTCTGTTGTACTGCATTCTGGCATGTCTTATATCTCTCAATGCTAGTGAATCTCTTCAGCAATGTGCCATGTGTTTTGAGTTTGCACAGCTTGATTCAAAAATGGAGTTCAATAGAATAAATTAAAACAAACAATATGTGGATCAAAATTCATAAATATTTCAATTTAAATTCATCTTAAGCATTTAAGATAAAGCATTTATTAGAAAAGGTTTTGCTGCTATAATTTTTTGTGCTGATAGGACATATTGGCTGATATTACCCTTCTTGTTGTTTCTCTTGCTCTTATAGATCTCTCTGGTTGGAAGAATGTTGATCCTTGAAGTAATATTGGTGTTGCTTTGTTCTGTTAACTTTTGTGCAGTTCTTTGTTTGAAACATTTCCTTCTTGCTACTTTATGGAGCTAATGTGACTTTGCATGCAGAAAAGGATAATTTGTGTTTGTATGGACTTCCTAATGAGACTTGGGATGTAACCTTGCCGGCCGAGGAAGTGCCTCCAGAACTTCCTGAGCCCGCATTGGGGATCAATTTTGCTAGGGAATGGGATGAATGACAAGGGTTGGCTAGCTCTAGTTGCTGTCCACAGTGATGCATGGTTACAGGCTGTTGCATTCTATTTTGGAGCACGTTTTGGATTCGACAAAGAGGCCAGGTATTTTGTTTCGTATTGTTACTTAATCTGATTAATTAGAGCATTTATGCCCTTTTCATTATATTTTCTCAAAACCATATAGTTTAAATGATGCTGATTTATGGTCAAATTCATAACGTGCTATTATTGTTGGAATGTTTTTTAATAGTCTTAAAGCATTGTAATCAAGTCGTTTCTTTAAGTTGCATTTTGATAATGCACTTTTTTTTTTTTGTTTAATCATTTAATAGTCCAAGAGCACCAATTTTATAGTGTTGGTAAGATTTTCTTTTCTGTTTGCAATTTGTTATATTTTATTCTCTGAAGACTTGGTCAATATACTGAATTTATTCTGTTATGGAAGTAAGTTTTCATTTTTATTTTTTTGATTACCGCTATTTCAAATAAAAAGTGCTGTTTGTTAGTCATACAGTTTGTAGAAAAGATTTCTGTTTTATTGCCTTTGTAGAATATATTGCTGTTTGTTTGCAGAGGGTTTAAATTTGCTCTTGGGATGTAGACAATCATGAGAGGAAGTTGTAGATACTTATTTTGTCCTTGTTCAGTTCTTTCCCCTGATGATATAATTATGAATATAGAGGAAATTGTCAGAATTACCTTATCCTAGACTTCTAGTTCAGTTCACTCTTGGTGATGCAATTATGAAAGTAGAAGAAACTGTTGAGAGTTATCTTATCCCTAGCTCAGTTGACTCTATTGATGATAATAATCAAAAGAAAGCTCTTGATATTTTTATCTGTTAAGCCTCCTAAATCTACGCAAGGTTATGTTCTTGCAAGGCTGCATCAAGAAATGGCATCTTGGTTAGATTAAGTACCTACCTTTTGCAACAGGGCACAGAAATCTGTGTAATCTTTCCGCTTCTTGCTAAGCTAATTATCCATTTAAATCATGATACATTGTGCATTTCTAGATTATGAGCAACTTGTGTTTATAAATTACTATACTGCTGTTCACCTAGTCCTGGTTACTGGTAGATTGATTCTACCAGCAACTAAACTATTACCTTGGTGTTTGAATGCAACTAAATTGATTCCATTTTATTGGATATGTGTTCTTGCCATACTGTTACATCATGAGAAGTGTTCTTCTTTCTTGTATTTATGCATGATGGCCTAGCTGATTGTTCCAAATTCATCTGTTGTATGCTTCCAATGAGTGAGTACTTTTACCAAGATGGTAATGTTTTATTTTAATATTTTAATCCTTGAAAATTATTTTATCTTTGTGAGATAGTTTTCACCCTTGCATTCCTACCTCCCCCTCGCCTTTTTTTGTGTGGTTTTTGTTCCAAAACTCAGTTGCTATATTCTGATATTCATTTTGAAGATTATTTGTTGTTTTGTTGTGCACCAAGTTCTACATTTTAGTTTGAAGCACTGACACAATGATAGTTAAATTTTTAATCCAAGTTATCAATTTGAACTCCCAGGGCCTGATTATTGCTTTTCTCTCTCTCTCTCCTTTGACATTTTGGCAATGACAGGAGGCGGCTTTTCAACATGATCAATGGTCTCCCCACAATTTATGAAGTTGTAACAGGAACTGCGAAGAGGCAGTCCCAGGGGAGGGAGAAAACCCCAAACAGCAGCAGTAAAAACAAATCAAATTCCAAGATGGTATTATGAAACTTATATATAGTCTTGTTTGTTTCATTTTTTTATTATCAGTAGTGTTTCTAAGTTGTGTGTGTGTGTGTGTGTTGGAATAATTTTCAGCTGTCCCAGGCGAAGACTTTAAAGATGGCTCCACCAAAAGAGGATGGCGAGAGTGAAGGAGAAGGAGAGGGAGAGGAAGAGGAAGAGGAAGAGGAAGAGGGGGGTCATGGAAACACTTTCTGTGTCGCATGTGGGGAAAATTATGCACAGGATGAATTTTGGATATGCTGTGATTTGTGCGAGAAGTGGTTTCATGGCAAATGTGTGAGGATCACTCCTGCTAGAGCTGAACACATCAAACAATACAAATGCCCAGCTTGCAGTAACAAGAGAGCTAGAGTATGATATAGTCAAGTTTACTTTCCTGTGGGATTGAACTTTTCTGTTCAAATGCAACAAGAAATGAATATGCAGGCTCAAGTCAAGCTTTTAGTTTTGGTCTAAATGTGGTATAGCCCCTTCTAATCATTGTTTCTCCTAGTTTTAGCAACTGTAATGGTTGGCCTTGTGTGAACTCTAATTCGCCTTTTTTTTATAACAGATCTTGATATTTATCTGGTTAGAAAGTTGCTCCCTTTGCATTCATTGATTGATCTTATTCTCGCATAAACTAGAGATGTTCATGTGTTTCTATGCATGATTTTTCATCTTCATGAGTTTTCATGACCTTTCTTGTTTAGGCAGGTGTGTGGATATTTTCAGTTAATAAAGCTGTTAATGAAGCTCTTCTGGCAGACCAATTCAACACCTAGTTTGCTTTGTATCTGATGCTATGCTCTTGTCTTGTATTCATGCTGTATGCCAGTGAAACCAATTGGTTGATCCAAGAAGGATTTTATTATTATTATTATTATTATTATTATTATTATTATTATTATTATTATTATTATTATTATTCTTGTAATATGTCTATGTCTAAACTTGTAACTATAAATATATAAAATGTAATATACTTTTTTTTACATGGTTTTTGGACATTTGGAAGTGCAAGAATTTATGAAAATGAATTTATACTATTAAAAATATATGTTTATTATCTAATTGTTTTATTTATGCACCAAACAAACATGCTTGAGAGAGTGAGAGATAATTATTTATATATGTATTTATATATAAAATATAAATACAATGGTCATACTGCATTCCAATAAATAAAGGTGGTATTATTCAATAACAGACCTTGCAAAGAGGAAGAGAAGGATGTGAATATTTTCCAGTGGCTATCTCATTGAAAACCCATTTGTTTGCAGCTTCAGTGTAATGAACTCCATCCCAAATTATGCTTTTCTCTGGATGTGAACATGATTTCCCCAATAAAACTTCCTCCCCCTCAACTATGCCTTTGTCTCCACATCTCACATTAAAATCAAAGTTATATTCACCACCACCATATCCACAGCATGTTCTCAGAGGCTTCTCAAATCCTGCCAAATAAATAAAATAAATTTAATTTTTCAATAAAATTTTCAATTTATAATTATCATGATCTATGGCTTTCATTGATTTATTATTCATTATTTAATTAAGTAGGAAAGTGTCACACCTCAACAAGACATCAAGCAACAGAAAATTTATGCATATCTTCTTACCATACTTTTCTGCCTTGCTAAAAAGATTGTATTTAGCAGAGTAAACATCTACATAGATGAATGTTGCAGAAGGCAGATCTTTTCTGAGCTGTGTCACTGTTTCATTGAGCATGTTATTGAATTTTTGTGCTAATTTATTGAATATCACGGCGCAGCCAACCGGATCGAGTTCCATGGACGACGATGGTCTTCGGAGAAGAACATAGGTCAGGCAACCTAAAGGACCCGTGTTATGGATCCAAAAGTATCGCCCTCCGTGTTTATACACCTCCTGCAGTACACACCAGTATTTATTTATATTAAGATAGTTATTTTATAATCTCTATTTTTATTATAAATTAAATACCACCACTTACTTCTACGACATCACTAAACACCTTCATTGTCAATGGGATATAATCATCAGCAGATTGATTACTAAAAAAAAGCTCGGTGAGATCGTTTTGACCGATGTCGATTGTATACAAAGCTTTTTTGAAATAATCCTTCTTCGGCATCAAGCTTTTGAAAACTTTCCCTAATATATTATTAACTTTAGTAAGCAGGGTACATGGATAGAATTGATCAATTTAGTATTTAGTATTTAATATTAATACTTGCCTTTTTTGGAGATCATTTGAGACCTGGATTTGAACTGAGCGAACTGGGATACCTGAACTTGTAATGAGAAGGGACTATAGCCACCTTTATTTAGTGGCGCACTTGGTTGCATGATGGTTGATCCAGCAGTGGCAAAATTGGCTCCATGACTAAAGTTAGTGCCTAAAGAGTCTAAGTATGCGCTCAAGTATGCCAAACCAAAACTCTTAGCTGAAATTCAATAGTTCATGTATAAAAAGATAAGTTTAGTTTGTATAAATAACATTACTTGTAATGAAATTTATATAGATTTACCTATAAAGTCGATAATAAGACGGCCATCGGAGAATCGACCGGCCGGCATATGAAAGAAGGTCTCTCCATTTGGAGGTGGAGCAGGGCCGAAGGTGGCGGAGAGGCCGCCGGTATCGGAATTGGAGTCACCGAAGTTAATTATCGCAGGGAATTTGCATGGTGTACATGAGGACGTTTGGAGTGATAGAAGCAGGGTGAGACATATCATGAGGAGGTTCATTTTTTTTTTTTCCCTTTTTTTTCTCCTTATTTTTGGTTGTATGAAGAGTGGTTGGAATAAGGTTGGTGTTTGTATTTATAGAATTGTTTAAGGAGAGAGGATTTGATTTAAATGTGGAGGACTGAGAAATCAAATAATGGGAACATAGAAAGTTAAAAGGACTTTGGGTTTGTTTAGAATGTGAGCATCATCTACTTCAAAATGAGGAAAATAGAAGTATGCCTTCTAGATTCATCTCCTAAGTTTTTCTTATTAGTTTGGTGTTTTCTTTTTAATGTTTGGTTATATATATATATATATATATACATATGAATATTGTTTTGGAACTTTAAAAAAAATTTAGATGTTTTTAATGATTATAGTTTAGTTTAAAGGTCTTCTTTCCTCATAATTTGTTGTAGTACAAAAATTATTTTGAAAATTGTTGTTTTCGTTCTTATATATTTGTTTTGGTAAATAAAAGAATTTAAGGAATTTTAAAAATTAAAACCTCTTGTTTAAAAGATGAAATTTTCTTTTTTCCAAATAGACGTCTTGTCTTATATTCAAGAAAATTGTTGGTGATTAATGAGTTACGTAAAATATTAGGTTTTGACTAAGTCTTCTTATTTTGATGTAAATTGGAATTATAATTTATTAAGAGGTGAACACCAACTCATCTTTCTTAATATGTTTGTTTATTTCCAAATTTTGCCTCATATCTTAAAGTTCTTCAACAGCTTGAACTTTGATTATATTTTAAAAAGTCCCCATAATTGAATTGAATGAAATTATTTTCAAGCTAAAAATTAGTTAAAGATGACTTTATTTCACCAATTTGATCATATATGAAACCAAATATAAATTATTATAGTGATTGGAAGGAATTACATCAAATAGAGTGTAAATGGTAAAAAAATTGTTTAATTTATATATAGTGCATTAAAGAAAAGCATTTGTTGTATATATGCAGGAGCCAAACATTTGGAAATTAGATTGGCCACAAAATAATAGTCCCAAGAAAGACTTGTTGGAAAAAGACACTAAAAGTCATGAGCCACATGACTTATTATTATGATTGACATCGAAAACCATAAGAATAGAATTTGGATTGTATCTTTATTTTTATTTTTTAAGGACCCGTCGAATAATTAATATAATTTGCTATAACTCAAAAAAAAAAAATTAAATTTTTTTTTACTCATAATTTTAAATCATTATATTGTATATATTAAATGTTAATATTTAAATTTAATTAATAGTAAAAATATTTAATTAATAATAATATAAAAATGGGGCCTCATGGAATTGAAACAAGAGAATTTTGTCCCTTTCCAAGTCTTATTATATATGTGGAAGGAGGAGGAGGGGGCTCATGGAATTGAAACAAGAGAATTTTGTCCCTTTCCAAGTCTTATTATATATGTGGAAGGAGGAGGGGGGGGCTCATGGAATTGAAACAAGGGAATTTTGTCCCTTTCCAAGTCTTATTATAAGGGACCAAAATGAAGTAAAAATGGAATAGGAACCCCTAGAAGAGAGTCCTCCATCTATCTTAGACCAGTAAAAAATATATGTTTTTCAAAAACAAGGATTCCCAATCGGGTAAAAATTTTAGGAGGCCATCGTCTTGGGACCAGTTTTTTCTTTCTTTCGATGAATTTCGATTTGTTTTCTTTCGATCACCCCTACATTGATTATGTTTTCAGGAGATCGCTAAGATTCGATCGATTTTTTACTTGGTGACCTGCCGAATTACACGTCATGCATTAAATTAAAGTTATTTAATCCACGCTGGCTTAGACATGTCAGCAAGGTGTGTTAGAAATACACATCAGTATACACATCAACATTTCAAGAGAAGCCTTTGGTGAGGTGTATGCTGATGAGTATTTCCCACACACCTTGCCAACGTGTCCAAGCCAGCGTGGATTAAATAACTTTAATTTAATGTATGACGTGCAATTCCCGTGACCAACTCAACAAAAATTGATCAGAATCTTATGGATAACCTCCCGGTGATATAGAATTAATATAGGGTGATTGAAAAGAAATAAATTGAAATTTAGTGAGCAAAGTGAAAAACGGTCATACTACAGTGATCTTCTAAAATTTTTACTCATCCCCAATCTAGGGTCCCTAATTTACACTAGAGAAGGGGATCAGGTTTAGTAGAGAAGCAGGCAGTCCTAATTTCCATCCCCATCACTATAATGTATAGTTAGTACTAATTTTTTGAGTTAATTATAAATATTTATAAATATATATATTATCGGTTTAAAACAAAAAATTTTAAAATATATTTTCATTTAAAATTTAAAATATTCAATTTTACAAACACTAAAACTTTAACTGTCTAAGACTTTGTAAACCTCTCGCTATAATAAAAAAAAGAAATTTGCCACGGTAAATTTGACACAAAAATGGGTCCCAAAAAACATAATAAATTGATTTTGGTATGGTTTTTGGCACGGAATATTAACCGTGCCTAGAGGTGGGCACGGGCCGTCCGGCAACCCCGGCCCGGCCTGTGCCCGGTTCATTGACCCGTAACCGGCCCGTACTGTAAATGGGTCGGTTACAGGTTGGGCTTCTCCCAACCCGTGGCCTGGAGGGTTGGCCCGCCGGACCAGGCCCATATTAGAACCGGGTTGCAACCCGGTTCCCAACCCGCCGGGTTGACCCAGCGGGTTGGGAGCCCGTTGAAGCCCAACGGCTATGAATTTTGAAAAATTCATAGCCGTTGGCTTTATTTAATATTTTTAATTCAAATTTTGAATTTTCAGAAATTCATTTTTTTTTAATTCTTATAAATTTCTATATATACCCCCATCCCCCTATTATTAACTTTTTACCAATTATTACTCTTTCCCAACTCTCTACTCTCATTCTCTCTTAATCTCACTCTCTCAAGGCATATTATTTGGGTTCTTGGAGTTTAATTATTTCAAGTCAACATTATTAAGGCTTAATATTACAAGTTGGAATCTTGGAGACTTGAGTTGTGCAAATTTGGATTCTCTCTTAATTTTTAACATTTCGGAAGTCCCCAATTAACAAGGTTGGTGATAATTTATTTATTTTTATGCTTAGTTATAGTTTTCTAGGCTGTCTTATTTTAATCAAGCATGAAATTATTATTGTATTTAGTTATAGTATTAGTTGTATTCTTGATATATTTATTTTAATTATTAGTTTAGACTTGTGGTTTTTTAAAAGAAATGCATGAAATTATTATTTGTAGTTTTGGTTGACTTTTTTTTATAAATATTTGGACAAAATTATTATTGTAGACATGAATAAAAGTATTAGTTGAAATTGTTGTTATTTATTTTAATTATTATTTTAGACTTGTGGACATATAAAAAATGCATGAAATTATTATTTGTAGTTTTCATAGAGTTGTTTTTTTAAATATTTATATGAATTTATTTTTGTATACTTGAATAAAATTATTAGTTATATTCTTCATATTTATTTTTATTATTAGTATGGATATGTGGTTTTTTAAAAAAATACATGAAATTATTATTTTTAGTTTTTGTAGACTTGGTTTTTAATATTTGCATGAAATTATTTTTTTGTAGAGTTGAATGAATTTTGCATTTATGATATTTATTTTTTTATTATTGGTTTAGAGTTGTGTTTTTTTGAAAAAAATGCATGAATGTATTTTTATGGACTTGTATGAAATTATTTTTTTAACTTGTGGGTTTTTAAAAAAGTACATGAAATTAATATTTCTAGTTTTTTTGTAGACTTGGTTTTTCTTTAATATTTGCATGAAATTATTTTTTTGTAGAGTTGAATGATTTTTTTTGCATTTATGATATTTAATTTTATTATTAGTTTAGAGTTGTGGTTTTTTTGAAAAATGCATGAATGAATTTTTTATGGACTTGTATGAAATTATTTTTAACTTGTGGGTTTTTAAAAAGTACATGAAATTAATATTTCTAATTTTTGTAGACTTAGTTTTCTTTAATATTTGCATGAAATTATTTTTGTAGAGTTGAATGAATTTTTGCATTTATGATATTTATTTTTTTATTATTAGTTTAGAGTTGTGTTTTTTTAAAAAAAATGCATGAATGTATTATTTATGGACTTGTATAAAATTATTTTTAACTTGTGGGTTTTTAAAAAGTATATGAAATTAATATTTCTAGTTTTTTTGTAGACTTGGTTTTTTTAATATTTGCATGAAATTATTTTTTTGTAGAGTTGAATGAATTTTGCATCTTTAATATTTGTATGAAATTATTTTGTTTGTATTTATGATATTTGCATGAAATTATTATGTGTAGTTTTTGTATACTTTTTTTTAAAATATTTGCATGAAATTATTTTTAATATTCTTAAATAGTTTTAGACTTGTGTATGCATTTTTTTATATTTGCATGAAATTATTATGTGTAGTTTTTGTGGACTTATTTTTTTTTTTGTTTTTGTGTAAATAATTGCATGAAATTATTTTTGTAGACTTGAATGAAATTATTTGTAATTTTGTTAGATATTTAATTTCATTATTAGTTTTAGACTTGTGTATGCATTTTTCTATATTTCCATGAAATTATCATGTGTAGTTTTTGTATACTTGTTTTTTTTGTGTAAATAATTACATGAAATTATTTTTGTAGACTTAAATGAAATTATTTGTAGTATTCTTAGATATTTAATTTCATTATTAGTTTTAGACTTGTGTATGCATTTTTTTAATATTTGCATGAAATTATCATGTGTAGTTTTTGTGGACTTGTTTTTTGTAAATAATTGCATGAAATTATTTTTTTAGACTTGAATGACATTATTTGTAGTATTCTTAGATATTTAATTTCATTATTAGTTTTTAGACTTGTGTATGCATTTTTTTAATATTTGCATGAAATTATCATGTGTAGTTTTTGTGGACTTGTTTTTGTAAATAATTGCATGAAATTATTTTTGTAGACTTGAATAAAATTATTTGTAGTATTCTTAGATATTTAATTTCATTATTAGTTTTAGACTTGTGTATACATTTTTAATATTTTGCATGAAATTATCATGTGTAGTTTTTGTGGACTTGTGGTAAATATTTGCATAAAATTATTTTTGTAGACTTGAATGAAATTATTTGTAGTATTCTTAGATATTTAATTTCATTATTAGTTTTAGACTTGTGTATGCATTTTTAATATTTGCATGAAATTATCATGTGTAGTTTTTGTGGACTTGTTTTTTGTAAATAATTGCATGAAATTATTTTTTTAGACTTGAATGAAATTATTTGTAGTATTCTTAGATATTTAATTTCATTATTAGTTTTAGACTTGTGTATGCATTTTTTTAATATTTGCATGAAATTATCATGTGTAGTTTTTGTGGACTTGTTTTTTGTAAATAATTGCATGAAATTATTTTTGTAGACTTGAATGAAATTATTTGTAGTATTCTTAGATATTTAATTTCATTATTAGTTTTAGACTTGTGTATGCATTTTTTTAATATTTGCATGAAATTATCATGTGTAGTTTTTGTGGACTTGTTTTTTTGGTAAATATTTGCATGAAATTATTTTTGTAGACTTGAATGAAATTATTTGTAGTATTCTTAGATATTTAATTTCATTATTAGTTTCAGACTTGTGTATCCATTTTTTTAATATTTGCATGAAATTATCATGTGTAGTTTTTGTTGACTTGTTTTTGGTAAATATTTGCATGAAATTATTTTTTTGTAGACTTGAATGAAATTATTTGTAGTATTCTTAGATATTTAATTTCATTATTAGTTTTAGACTTGTTTGTTTGTTTTTTTGTTTTTTTGTAAATACTTGTATGAAATTATTTGTTGTAAACTTGAATGAAATTAGTTGTTGTATTCTTAGATATTAAAATATGGCTTCACATGGTGAATGCTCTCGAGGAAAAAGTGTTGTTGGATCGGCTTCCACTCCCACACCACCTACTCAAGAAAGCAATCCATTTCAAGATTTTGAGAGCCCAATAGAACAATCGGTACCGGTTGATGTACCCTCACAAACCGGACAAGCAACCAACTCCACAGAAATTGCCTCAAATCTAACATTTTTAAAACTCATTTTACAAAATTGTATAATAATGATGGCATTGTAACACATGGTAAATGTAACTATTGTGGTTTCGAATTTAAACATTGTAAGGGTGGAGGATATGGCACATTCAACAGACACTTGGAGAAAAAACACCCGGACAAGCTTGGACATGCTCGATCACAGTCACAAATTTGATTCACTGTGGATGAAAGTACAGGTTCTCGATTATCTCTATTTTCATTTTCGCAAGTAAAATACATGGATAAAATTGCGGAGACAATTTCCGTCGAGCGCTTGCCGTTCAACTTCGCCGAACGGTGTCAAGTTCAAGAATGCATCAATGACACACTACAACCGGCATGCAAGAAGGTTTCAATGAGGACAATTCAAAGAACAGTATTCAAACAATACAAGAATGGTAGGGAACAACATTGTGAGTATGTTCGTACTTTTAACTCTTCGGTTTCTTTATGTTCCGATGTTTGGACCGATGTTTTTCATGAAAATTCTTTTATGGGTATTACGACACATTGGGTTGACGACAAGTGGAATATCCAAAAGCGCGTTCTCGCTTTTAGGGTGTTCAACGAGAATCATAGCTCCGATAATATTTATAGACTTATGCGTAGAGTTATCGAAGAATTTGGTTTAATGTTTAAAATTTTTTTCGATTTCTTTTGATAATGCCTCCGCTAATACGGCCTCAATTACACCTCTAGAAGATTTTTTGAGGCCTTCATGTGGTGACAAATATTTTCATATAAAATGTGTTTGTCATGTTATAAACTTATGTGTGCAAAGTGGTTTGGAAGAGCTTAAAGAATTTGTACTTCCCGTTAGGGAGGTCGTAGCTTATATGGGAAAAAGCATGACCCTCATGAAACAATAGGCTCGCTATTGTAAAGCACATAACATGAGGGTCAAAAAATTTCCTAAAGATGTCAAAACAAGATGGAACTCAACTTATCGGCTTCTTAGTGCAACATTTCCCTATAGGACATTGTTGACTAAGTTTGTTAATGATTCCTTAGTTGCTTTTTGTTTATATGAGTATAACTGGGTAATTATCGCTCGTATTATTGATTTGCTTGCGGTTTTTAATACATGTACTAATTTGTTTTTGCAAGTTTATTTCCTACTTCCCATTTATTTTTATATAGTGCTGCTGACGTAGCTGAATAATTTTGGAAGTTTAGATTAGATACACAATTTTTAGTGCGTTGATCACTATGAAAATTAAATGGTTGTCTTATTATAAAAATATACCTCCTATTGCTTTAGTTACATTTGTTCTTGATCCAAGGTAGAAGCTAGAAGGTTTGCAAGAATATTTGGACGCATATTACAAATTCTTAGGATTCAATGGAGGACAAGATTCCCAACCAGTTCCCATGAGCTTGCCCATGAGTGACGTGGATACTCAAGAATCTGAACTGGACTCTGACAGCATTGTGGATGTCAATGACATTGTTGTTGATACTAGGAGTCAACTTGTTGAATTATATGATAGTTATTGTATTAGATATAGCCATATAGTTCCACAGGTTGTATAGGAGGTAGTAGGACAATCTAACAGTGGTGGAGGAGAATCATTTTGGCAGAGGCAAGCAAAGAAGAAACCAAGGAGATCACAATATACAGAGCTCGACTTGTACTTAAACACTACCTTCCGGTTCTCAGAAGAAATCAACACAGACATGACTTTCAACGTCCTCAACTGGTGGCAAGGTAATGAAAATCCGTACCCCATTCTTTCACTAATGGTAAAGGATATTTTTGCGTGTCCTATGTCCACAGTAGCTTGCGAGTAAACTTTTAGCGCAGGTGGAAACATGTTAGATTCGACACGTTCACAACTGACCCCATAAAATATTGAAATTCAAGTTTGCACGGATAACTGGAAACATGCTCAAGTTCGGCAACAAGAAGCAGAACAAGGAAGTCCAGATGCCAGTGATTTCTTCTACACAGATAACATGATGAGCACACCTGGCTCGACAGTCATTGAGTCCGACCAAGACCTAGATGCTACCAATTAAGTAAGTGGGTGACCGATTACACTGTGTAACAGAACTACGTGGGCTTTGATTCCTCTCACACCCAGGAGGATACGTAGGCAACATGATTTGGCATGTAAACGAATTAAGTCCAAGACATTTATTTACAAATTTAGTGTAATTTAAAATTTTAGTGAAATTTAGTGTATCAACTGGGACATCTCTTATTATTTGGAAACTTGTGGTCTTCATTTATGGGGTCTTAATTGATTCATTTTTTTTCTAGAAAATTTTCTGAAATTTTTTCTGAATTTTCACAAATTTTCTGATTTTTTCAAATTTTTTCTGAATTTTTAGTATTTTTTTAAATTTTTTTAAATTTTTTTTGAGGTGAGCCAACCTGCCCGGCCCGCCGGGCCAACTTGGAAGCCGGGCCGGTTCCGGGCCCGGCTTCCTGTGACCCGGACCCGCCGGGTCCAACGAGCCAACCCGGCCCGGCGGGTTCTACACCCAGCCAAGCCGAGTCCGGGTCGGTGAGCCGGTGAATCGGACCCGGTGGGTCGGGCCCGCCGGGCCCGGTTAACCGGCCCGTGCCCACCTCTAACCATGCCTATAACATACGTGACAAATATAATTTGACACGGTATAACAAAACTGTTACAAAATTTGTCACGGTTTTATAGACTGTGACAATTTTCATCACTGTTGTTGGCATGGTGTAGTTTGTCACGGTTGTTTTTGGTGTAATTTATCACGGTTTTTGGCACATTGTAGTTTGTCACGGGGTTTGGCATTGTTTTGGATTTATCACGGTTTTTGGCACGGTTTCATTTGTCACTGATTTTGGCAGGATTTAGTTTGCCATGTTTTTCAGTACATGGTTGTCTGTCATGGTTTTTGGCACGGTTCCGTTTGTCACGGTTTTTTAAACGATATGGTCTGTCACGGGTTTTAACACTGTTTTATGATATTTTGCACGGCTTTTTGTCACAATTTTAGAATTTACATGATTGTTGGCACATTTTTTGTCACTAATTTCGGCACGGATTTTGTCATAGAATTTGGCACAAATTTATTTATTTTGTGAAAAATTAAAATATATTTTTGATAAATAATGGTAGATTTATTTAATATTATAACTTGCATTAATTTACCAAAATATATCTTGTAGCACTAGCTAGTAAAATAAACATAAATGTTATTACAATCATAATGCTGCAAGTTTGAATCTAACAATATACCACAAAACTCTAACCCTCTACATCATCCTAGTCTTGGCCTACATCATCCTCAAAGTCGTCAAGAGAATTATCCATAAATGGGGAAGCCCGAATTCTCTTCAATATTGGAGAGTGCTCGCCGGCATGTGTTTGGGACTCTCCTATTAGTGCTCAAGGGGCATGAGGTGTACGAGCAGTAATAAGCATGCTAGAGAGATCAATACCTTCTACCCGAAGTGTAGCAAGCAAAGATGATTCAAATAACTCACGTCCAGCCAACTCAGCATCGGCCTCAACGCGAGATCTAGCAAGTTACTCCTATAATTCTTTAACTTTGTTACGGAGTTGTTCAGCTGATTCGGAAGGCCCCAAGCGTGGCTTGTAATTGGATGAAGACATTTGGCTAACAATGTTATCTTTTCCTACAACTCTGTTACGACTTCCAATAGCTATCTCATCTTATAATTCATCTTAATTGGTAGAATCCTCATCTACGCCTTGACTGCATTTGTCTACTATAGCTTTCTCAAATTGTTCCTGCATCTCAAGTAAGCTTCCGTTCAAATTGATTATATAAATATTATCCAAAGTCAAATAAAATTTGGACTCAAAATATTCATATTAATGTTTTGTTCATTCGAAAGCCTAACTAAGCATGTGAGAATTTCTAATGCATGTATAACTTCCATTGGATTTTGAAAAATTAATACTATTTTCCTTATACTACATCTTTAACCATATGAGATTTCCAAATGCATTTATAGATTTCATGTATAACTTCCATTGGATATTGGAAAATTAATACATATATAATTTTCTAATATATGTTTATTACTCTTGATGATTACTTTGCATGGTTCTTAGTGTGCGTTTGGATGGGGGTTTTGATTACTAAAGCAATAGAGGATTAGTGACATAAATACCCTTCTCCAAATTTGGGGGTAATGAATGGGAATTAAAAGGAATTAACATAAATACCCTTCTCTAATAATATTTAATTACAACATATTTAACATACATATTTAATTATAATTATTAAAATGAATTATAATAATAATATGAACTATTTAACATACATATTTACTTACAATTAATAAAATGGTCAATAATATTTTTTAATATTTTTTAATATTTATAATACCTATTTTTAGTAAGTAATTTAAATAATAATAAAAATAAATTATTTAATTAATATATGATGATAGAAAATAAATATAATATTCAAAATATTTCATTAATAAAAAGTTTAACATAAGTAATGTTTCAATATTATTCATTTGCTCTAAGGGCAAAATGGTAACTTTACCACATATTTCTTTTTTTTTTTCATTCCCAATAAATTTTTTTTACCAATCAAACACAGTTTTCATTCCCATTACCATCCATTATCATTACTATTTCCATTCTCATTCCGCGATCCAAACGATTCCTTAATAGCAAAAGCACAACATTCAATGTAATTCAAAGAAATTGCTATTTTACTATGTTTCAAATTCATTCAATTCTAATTTAGCATGATGGTAGAAATCCAAGACTATTCATTTTATATTCATACCATCTTACTTAAGTGAAAACAAATATGTTTATTGACCTAATCATTGTGTTAACAGAATAAATTTGAAAACAATTTTTAGAAAAAGTAAGGTTAAAAAAATGAAAATTCAAACCCGATGTTGTCCCGGAATTTTGATAACAATCCATCACTCTTCAAGTGAAATAATCTACCCACCTACATGGAAGCACAAATGAGAACAAAAATAATAAAACTACTTATCACATCAAAAGCATGAATGAGATTCTCACAACGGGATTGCATAGCGAGTTTTTATTCAAAATAAAAATAAAACCATAGACTTGATAAAAATAAGAGGTTCATATCAAAAGAAAGTACAAACAAAGAGTTCGTCAAAATAGTGTGTAGTTTGTCAAAAGTCATGTTCATCATCATCATCATCATCATCATCATCATCATCATCATCATTATCATCATCAAATTGTTTATTTTCTTTATTTTCTGTTAGTTCATCCTCTTTGTCTTCCCCGGTTTCACCTTTCAAAATGGGTTGCAGATCAGACAAGTCAACAATAACTTATATGCCTTGTGGGTCAAACAAAGAAGGAACTTCTTCTATAGTACTAACGCCGGTTGTGAACTAGATTTCCTCCATTTGATATGCAGATGCATCTTTTTGTGGTCAATTTGTCTCAACCATTCCCCTAGCTTTTGTGGGACACACAACCAACCAATTAACTTTGTTTACTTCGTGCTTGGGTACTCAACATAGTTCACTTGAGTGGCTTGTAGTCAGGGGCGGAGCCAGAAATCAAATAGAGGGGGGGGCGAACTACAAGTTTTAAAATAATTAATTAACAAAAATTTTATATTATAAAATACATTTAATTTTTTTTATAACAATAAGTAAAATTTAAGAGAAACAGTTAAAATTAATTAATATATCAAAATTTGATTTTTTAAATTCTGACTTGGGGGCTTATTAGAGGTCTATACTTGGAATTTCGAATATATTTTTCTAATTTATTTAATAAAAAAATTAAATTTATTTAGATTTTATTTTTAATAAATATCTATTTAAGATGTTTGTTTATTGTTTTTCACATACTATAAAAAGTATATATTTAAAAATTTGTAAATAAAACTCAATAAAATAAAACCTAACAAAAAAAAACATTGTAACAATATAAAAACTACAAATGCCCTTATTTATAATTAAAAAATAAATGTTATATTAATTTTAGAGAAACAAATACATGAAAAAAACCAATCATAATAGAATTTTGAAAAGTTAGTTAGAGAAGATATGACTGATTAAGCATTAAAATAAAATATTTAATATCTTACTGTATTTTTTTAAAATTTAAATGTTAACTAAGATTAAATTACATTGATTAAATATTAAATTAAAAATATTTTTGTATCTTGTAATTATTAATAGTATTTAAAATTTTAGTTTGTAAAATTATTATTAAAAAAAATTTAAAGATGAGGATTTTAAAAATTAAGGGCGTAAAGTAATTACTTCATTGATCTTATCCTTGAGTTGATGTTGTTTTGATTTATAATTGTAAAAATATAGATAATATTTTAAATTAAAAAAATTTTCATTTACATGATATATATATAATTTAATAATTTATCTAAATTCATTTAAATAATTTTTTTAAAAAAATTAATTTTATAAATTACTTACATTGAAAATCTTATTAATTACAAAATAAACTGATATTTAAATATTTTTAAAAAATAATAACTTTCATTTAAACTCCTATTTAAATTAATTATAATTTTTGAAAAAATATTTATTATTAAATCAAAGCTTTAATATTTCTCAAATCCCTAAATCATGAACATTAATCAATCATACATATTTTTACAAATTCTAGAAATTTTTAAAAATAACAAACTTAACCAAATATCTAATAAATGAGAAAAAAAATCAAATCATTTAACTAAAAAAATAAATTAAAAAATATAATATAATGAAAATATAAAAAGATATTAATATATAAAGATAAAGAAATAAAAAATAAAAAAATATATATTAAAAAAAGCTTCCGAAGAAGGGGCGGAGCCGAAGGAGAAGCGGGAGGGGAGGAGGAGAAGGCCGGAGGGAGGGCGGAAGGGGGCGGGTGAGGGCGTCTGGAAGGAAGGGGGCGAGGGAACTCGTCAGGAGGGAGCAGCGGTGCGGGTCACAGACCCCGCTGGCGGCAGGGCGGCCGCCCCCCTTGCCCCCCCTGTCGCTCCGTCCCCTGCTTGTAGTGCCAACACAAATGGATTGTACTTTTGATAGAACTTTTTACAATTATTATCAACCAACTTATATAGGGGGTGAACCTTGGTGCCATTTATTGAGACAAACCATGTCCACTCAAAAAGTACAACATGATTCCATCTGCTACCATGGTACTCAAGCTACACTACATCTTCGAGTAAACCATAAAAATCACAAGATGAATCCTCTAAATTGCTTCCTCTTACACAAACACCACTATTCATGATGGTCTTCTCCATGCCATGTGCGACAGTATAGAAGTTGTAGCCATTAATGAAATATCTCGGCCATGTTAATGCTTTCTTTGGTGGACCCAAGCCAAACTCTGCAAGAGGGTTACTTGATTAACCTCATTTTCCACCTAAATCCCAAAAAATGTTATTGAAAATTTTCATTATTTCTTAGTATAATTTAAACATGTTTGCGTCTTTACTCACAAAGTTTTTGAACCATTTTGTGAAATGCTTATCAACTGCCTTATCGATGGCATCAGATGGGTTCCCTTCCAAGTAGGTGACAAATATCTTAAGAATGTCCATTCAAACAAGAAGTATTTATATATCAAAATTAGATCATGTACATATTATAAAATTATATTTCTCATTATTCGATAATAACTAACTTGTTATATGGATATACTTCTGAATATTTTGTAACACATAAGTATGTGCTACATGTAACTCATCTTCCGATAACCACTTCATTTTTGGACGATCTTGGCCACGACTAGTATAATTGAATATAGAGAAAGGTGGGAAAATGTAATTGGTACAATCCCCATCATTTCGTTGCGGTCTGCTCCTCCTACACGATATGTGAGGTTCAAAGCAAAAGCACCTCCTAATCGAACCATCTTGAGCTTAAATCAAACGAAACCAACACCAAACCGAGGTCAAATACAATGAAACCAACACTGAATTAAGAAAGAAAATACCTCAAAATCCAGGTTCCAAAAACGCTGAAGAAGAGATGAACCGATCGGAAGAAGGAGAAGCCATCAGAGGCGAAGATATCGCGCTGGATACAAAGAAGAGATGGCAAAAAAGGAGAAGAAAGAGAAGAAGAGCAAGTGAGAGAAATGAAAGAGCAAGTAGTTTTATTAAATGATGTCTAATAGGGATCAGTGATATTTTATCTAATGTTAAGCAAGTAGTTTTTTTTAAAAGATAATGATCTTTTTGTATTAAAACATTCAAACAGGTTTAAAAAATGTGCAAAAAAATTAAGAATAATAATAAATAAATAAAAATTTTAATATAATTTTTGTTTCTAAAAAATATAATTTATAAAAATTATCATTATCAATAAATATGCGTTAAAAATTTAAAATATATAAACCAACAATAATATATACTATTGCATCTTCAAGAAGATATATTAATTATTCACACACACACACACACACATATATATATATATATAATATTATTTTCATTTATTAAATCATCATAAGTAAAATAAGCCAACATAGATTATAACAATTAATTAAAAAGCCATGTGGTAAGTTTCTAATTCTATATTTTCCTCTTATACCTCAATCAAAAACAAATGAAGGAATATCATCAACTTAATTAATTTTGCACATTTTCCATGGATTATTAAGGCCAAATATTTCATTAAAATTAAGATATATAATAATAATAATAATAAATATTTCACCATAATTAGTATATTATACATATACATATATATATATATATATATATATAAAACAATAATTTAAACTTTTTTATAAATATATATATATTGTTATTTATATTTAGTTGCTATTGAGTTAATGATAATATTTGTGTATGTACACATCGAATATAATTTTTTATCAAAAATAAAACATGTAGCAATGAATTTGACAAGGTATCTCTAAAACTGAGCCAAATAAAATTATTTGTCACGGTTTTTGGCATAGCTTTGGGCAGGCCGTGCCAAATACCATGCCAAACATTTTTGTTTGATACGGTTTTGGACACACCGTGCCAAATAAAAAAGTTTCTAATTATTTTTTAAAAAATGGATTAAAATTGGAATTATATTGTCAATAATTTGAGATTCGTTGGATGGTGGAGGGTTGCAATATAGATAAGACAAGTGGGTTTAAGTAGTTAATAGTTTTTAATGTTTACTTAATAAGAGATTCACTAGTTTTTTGCATTACGTTCACTTCAAGTGGATTGAGATGTTTCATATGCATGAATACATATGTTCAATCCATGTTAATATTATATTTTGTTATTTGCATTTAGTTGCTATTGAGTTAATAATAATTTTTGTGCATGTACACAACAAATATGATTTTTTATGAAAAAAATAAAAAGTGTAGCAATGAATTTGACAAGGTATATCCTAAACCATGCTAAAAACCGTGACAAATAAATTTATTTGTCTCAGTTTTGGACAGACCGTGGTGATAAAAAAAATTTTCTACTTATTTTTTAAAATATAGATTAAAATTGGGATTTTATATCTTCAATCCATGTTAATTTTATATTTTATTATTTATATTTAGTTGTTATTGAGTTAATAATAATATTTGTGCATGTACACAACAAATATAATGTTTTATGAAAAATAAAAAATGTTGCAATGAATTTGATAAGCTATATCCAAAACCGTGCCAAAAAAACCATGACAAATAAGATTATTTATCACGGTTTTTAGCACGGTTTTGGGTAGGCCGTGCCAAATGCCATGCTAAATAAAATATTTTTCTAATTATCCTTTAAAATATAGATTAAAATTGAAATTTTATATCTTCAATCCATGTTAATTTATATTTTGTTATTTATATTTAGTTTCTACTGAGTTAATCATAATACTTGTGCATGTACGCAACAAATATAATTTTTTATGAAAAAAATAAAAAATGTAGCAATGAATGTGACAAGGTATCTCCAACATTATGCTAAAACCGCGACAAATAAGATTATTTTTCACAGGTTTGGGCACAGTTTTTGGTTGGCTGTGCCAAATTATGTGCCAAATAAAAAAAATATTCTAATAATTCTTTGAAGTATAGATGAAAATTGGAATTTTATATCTTCAATCCATGTTAATTTTATATTTTGTTATTTATATTTAGTTGCTATTTATGCATGTACACAAGAAATATAATTTTTTATGAAAAATAAAAATATAGCAATGAATTTGACAATGTATATCAAAACCATGCCAACAACTGTGACAAATAAGATTATTTGTCACGGTTTTGGGAAGGCCGTGCCAAATGCCGTGCCAAATTTTTTTTTTTTGTTGTAATTATTCTTTAAAATATAGATTAAAATTGGAATTTTATGTTTTCAATCTATGTTAATTATATATTTTGTTATTTATATTTAGTTGCTATTGAGTTTAAAATAATATTTGTGCATGTACACATCAAATATAATTTTTTATGAAAAAATAAAAATATAGCTCTAAATTTGATATGGTATCTCCAACACCGTGTCAAAAACCGTAACAAATAAAATTATTTGTCACGGTTTTGTGCTAGCCGTAGCAAATTCAGTGCCAAATAAAAAAATTTTCTAATTATTCTTTGAAATATAGATTAAAATTGGTATTTTATATCATGAAGTTAATTTTATATTTTGTTATTTATATTTAGTTGCTATTGAGTTAATAATAATGTTTGTACATATACACAATAAATATAATTTTTTATGAAACATTTAGCAATAAATTTGACAAAATAGCTCTAAAACTGTACCAGATAACATTATTTGTAAGTTTTTGGCACTGTTTTGGACATACAGTGCCAAATTCCGTGCCAAATATAAAAAGTTCTGATTATTTTTAAAAAATAGATTAAAATTGAAATTATCATATCAATAATTTGATATTCCTTGCCTGGTAGAGGGTTGTAATATAGATAAGATGAGTGGGTGTAAGTACTTATTAGTTTTTAATGTTTACTTAATAAGAGATTCACTAGTTATTTGCATTACTTACATTATGTTCACTTTAGTGAATGCTTTTACTTATAAGATGGTAATGATTTATTTTAATTCATTAATTCGTCTCTACAAGTTAAAATTATTTCATCTTTTTGAGATAGTTTTCACCCTTTCCCCTTTTTCCTTTTTTTTTTTGGTAATTATTGTTCAAAACTCAGTTGCTTCTGATATTCATTTTGTTGAAGATTATTAATGGTTGTTCTGTTGTGCACCAAGTTCTATATTTGCCATTCTTTAGAACATTTTAGTTTGAAGCACTAACACAATGATAGTTAAACCTTTAATCCAAGTTATCAATTTGAACTGCCAGGGCCTGATTCTTGCCTTTTCTTTTTTTTTTCTACTTTTATGTTTTGAAAATGACAGGAGGCAGCTTTTCAGCATGATACGATTTACGAAGTTGTAACAGGAACTGCGAAGAGACTGTCCCAGGGGAGAGAGAAAACTAGAGATGGTAATTTGTACCCTACCCGATGGGTATACCCGTACCCGTACCCGGTCAAAGAGGGTATTACCCTCTTTGACGGGAATGCACGGGCTAAGAGTATACCCGATTAGTTTTTTTGAGCTGACGTGGTCGGGATAGAGGGTATGCCCTACCCGCACCTGCTTCTTACCCTGCCTCACCGTTGAAGAGTGCGTGTAAAACCCGTACCCGTACCCTTACCCTCTCATATATATATATATATATAATTTTTATTAAACTAAACATTTACTCATAATTTACTCAATATCTATTTTTCATGGTAATTAATTTGAAAAATACTACTTCAAATTTTCTCTTAATATATTATTTTTAATTTTATTTAATTTCTATATTTATATTTGATAATATTATCAAAATTGAATTTTAGATATATATTAAGAATCATAATTAAATTAAAAAATAAACAAATATAAAAAATAATGTTATAATAATTTATTCTATAAATTATAAGAACATCCTGAAAAATAAGATACTAATAAAAAATCAATTGGATATAACTTATGAGAATTACTTATAATGTTTTTTATATTCAAAATCTTACTAGATATTTATAAAATTTGAAGCTAAATAAAATATAAATAGTAGATATATGAAAAAATTTTAAACAAAAACCAAGATGGTTAAACATGAACAAAACAAAAGGTAGAGTTACCATTGAGTCCTAAATAGACTTCATTTTTATGTGATTATATAATTTAAGATAAACAAATATATATCAACTTGTAATTTTGAATTTATGGACATGTGTTTAAAGATTGTAATATAATGTATAACTAATTCATTTTTATTATTATTTAAATTTAATTCGATAATTTGAACAACGGGCAAGCGGGTACCCTGCGGGTAAGGGTAAGGGTATGATTTTTTTTACCCTGAAGGGTACGGGTAAGGGTACGGGTATGGGGTAGGGGTTACGGGTACGGGTAAGGGTTTTGGCATACCCTACCCGTTGCCATCCCTAGAGAAAACCCCAAAGAGCAGCAGTAAAAACAAATCAAATTTCAAGATGCAATGAAACTTGTATTATCTTGTTTGTTTCATTTCTTATTATCAGTTTCTGAGTTGTGTGTGTGTGTGTATGTAGTAATAATTTTCAGCAGTCACGTTAAGACTTCCAAGATGCATGGCTCCACCAAAAGAGGATGGTGAGAGTGATGGAGAGGGTGAGGAAGAGGAAGAGGAAGAGGATCATGGATCCACTCTCTGTGGCACATGTGTGGAAAATTATGCACAGGATGAATTTTGGATATGCTGTGATGACAGGATCACTCCTGCTAGAGCTGAACACACCAAGCAAAATTTATCCAGATTTTATAATTCACCATATTCTCACATAAACGAGAGATATACATGTGTTTTCTATGCATGATTTTCGTCTTCTTGAGTTTTCATGACCTTTCTTGTTTAGGTGGGTGTGTGGTGTTAGATGTATTGTTGTATTGTATATGTATGTATGCATGTATATATATATGTATAGATGTATATGTATACTTATCATGTTCTATATGTAGACCCAAAGGGTCACTCATGTAAGGTGTTCAAGCACATGGACTTGTTCCACCTCTCTCTCTTGTTCTAACATGGTATCAGACGCCTAGATCCCTCCGGCCTTCCTCCACAGGGGGGTTAGTACTCTCGCTGACTCCCGCCACTTTTCTGCTGTGCTTCTGCATGTCGCTCACCCTGGCGATTCTTCACCGGCTCACCTCTTCTTCCAATATCTCACTTTACCCGGGCACACTCTGTACAGGCTTCTTCTACTCCGACGACGTCTTCTGCAGATCAGCAATTTTTAGACATGTTCCGACAGTTTCTACAGTCCAATCTGGTGGACTCCACTGGATATGCGAACTCTGTACAAGCTTCTCCTACTCCGACGTCTCCTGCAGATCAATAATTTTTAGACATGTTCCGGCAGTTTCTGCAGTCCAATCAGGCGGACTCCACTGGATATGCGAGTTCCACTCAGGTTACTCCATCTGCTTCCGGTAGTTTCTGTCCTCTCTGGCTTCTTGACTCTGGTGCTTCTATACACATGACCCCCAATGCCATCCATCTTCACCATTCTCATTTACCGTCTTATGCCACCCGTGTTCGCACTGCTGATGGCACACTTCTTCCTGTTTCCTCTACTGGTCATTTCTCTTCTAGTGCCTTCTCAATTCCTAAAGTCTCTCATGTTCCTCGTTTATCCATGAATCTTCTATCTGTTAGCCAGCTTACTGATCATGATTGTGATGTTGTCTTTGATCGTACCTTGTGTCGTGTGCAGGATCGCAGTGGGAAAGTGATTGGAACCGGTCGTCGTCAAAATGGAGTTTATGCGTTGGATTCCCTTCGTCTTCCATCTTCACCTGAACCTATTCATCACTGTTATACTGTCGTTCAGTCTCATCATAAGTGGCATCATCGTCTTGGCCATTTATGTTTGTCTCGTCTGTCATCTCTTGTTCGTCATGGCGTTTTAGGGACTGTCTCTCCTCCTTCTGATGTCGCCTGTCTTGGCTGTAAACTTGGTAAGCAACTTCAACGTCCTTATCCTTTGAGTGTGTCTCAGACTACTGCTCCTTTTGAACTCATTCATTCTGATGTTTGGGGTCCCGCTCCCTTCGTCTCTAAAGGTGGTCATCGCTATTATGTTCTTTTTATTGATGATTACACTTGATTCACCTGGCTTTATCTTATGTCTCATCGTAGTCAGTTACTGTCTATCTATCGCTCTTTTTGTGGTATGATCCACGCCCAGTTCTCTGCTTTCTATTATGACCTTTCGGTCTGACTCTGGCGGTGAGTATACCTCTCACACCTTTCGTGCCTTTTTTTCTTCTGAAGGCACCTTGCCTCAGTTATCTTGTCCTGGGGCTCATCCTCAGAACGGGGTTGCTGAACGTAAGCATCGTCACATCTTAGAGACGACACGCGCTCTTCTTCTTGGTGCTTTTCTTCCCCCTCATTTTTGGGCTGAAGCTGTCAGTACTGCTGTTTATCTCATTAACCTACAACCCTCCCCTCACGGGTAAATTTTTTAGCAAGTCACTAAACTTTGGCTTATTTTCACTTTGATCACTGAACTTTAATTTGTATCAATTTGATCATTCAATTTTAATTTCATTTCACTTGGTAGTAAATCAAGGGATTTTGACCTCCAAATGAATAATGTGGTTTTTTTTTATGACGTGGACACCTCTAATAGACATAATAATGTGTCATGAGAATGACTGACTTAGATTTTTTGACATCCATGTAATTAATCGGGGGTTGGAATCCTTGATTTATTACCAGTTGAAATCAAATTAAAGTTGAGTGACCAAATTAATACAAATTGAAATTCAGTGATCAAAGTGAAAATGAGCCAAAGTTTAGTGACCTACTAAAAAATTTACCCCTCCCATCACCTTAATAGTTGTAGTCCTGGTGAGTGTCTTCATGGGACACCTCCCCGCTATGATCATCTTCGTGTTTTTGGTTGTCGCTGCTTTGTTTTACTCTCACCTCGGGAGAGAACAAAACTAACATCTCAGTCTGTTTCATGTGTTTTTCTAGGATATAGCCTTGAGCATAAAGGTTATCGTTGTTATGATCCTGTCACTCGTCGTATTCGCTTCTCCCGTGATGTCACGTTTGATGAGTTCACACCTTTCTATACTTCTTCTTCTTCCACTGACTCCCCATCTCCCTCTGTCCCTCTGTCCTTCCTTTTTCCTACCCCTTCGACTGAGCATACTCCTCTTGTGTATTCCTCTCCTCTGTCATTCAACCCTCCTGCCGAGTTTCTCTCTCACTCCTCTCTTGACCCCTCTCCTGCAGTGTCTTCTCCTCCGTTATCTGTTGAGTCTCCTGCAGTGTCTTCCCCACCTTTATTTGTTGAGTCTCCTACAGTGTCTTCACCTCCTCCCTCGGTTCCTCTTGCTCACCCACCTGTTTGTTTCACATACCATCGTCGGGATCCCGCAGAGCCTCCATCTCGATCAGTAATTTCTGACACCTCTCCTACTATCGATCCAGCTCCTGCGGTACACTCTCACACTTATTCTTTACGCGATCGCTCTACTTTACATCCCCCTGTCCGTTACGCTTCTGCTAGCACCAGTGTTTCAAATGTCTTTGAGCCAGGTACTTACCGGGAAGCAGTCCGATTACCTGAGTGGAGGACTGCTGATAAGTGCTTGTGCGATATGATTGCGAAGCGTTCATTCCTTATGTTGAGCATTACTTTTCTCGGATTTTTACATTAATATGTGTGTTTTTATGTTACTTTCGTGCAGGTAGGGTTGTGAGGCCGAGTATGAAGGAAAGAAGCCAATGTGGATCACAATGCACCAATTTTGGAGGAAATCTTGTTAAGGTTCAAACGCGAAGACATAGGTCGAATGTGAGATGCTAGAGTGTGTGCCAACCTCCTCATATTCGAGTTTGGCACATCCATTTGGAGGGGCACAAAGGCAGTCACACTCGAGCATTCCGACTTATGCACATAGAACAAGAGCTCCACCAACTTGCCTATCATTGAAGAAGCAAGTGATCTACGACGTGAACGTGTGCCCGTTTGCGTTACTCCGATGAAAGTATGGATTCGGGAAACTATTCAGGCCGGATACTGTAACAGAGTAATGTAGCAACACGGTAGCAAGTACTGTAGCAATACTGTTCACAGCCGGCCGAGAAAACAGGAGTTCAGAGAATCCACACGGGCGTGTGGAAATTATCCACGCCCGTGTGGAAATTCTGCACGGGCGCGTGAAGCATCCACGCCCGTGTAGTCGCCCGATTCCAGCCCTATAAAAAGCCGATTCAGCCCCGATTTTAGTATTCTTTTCTCCATCTTTTCCCCAACTTGAGAGAGGGCTTCGGCTAGGGTTTTGAGGGGTATTGGCTAGGGTTTTGGAGAGGTTCTACGGCTCCGACATCGTGCGTCATTTGGAAGAAGGTTATTGGGAGAGCTTTCGTCGGCACCGATCCGGCGAGGTGTATCCTAAGCCGGACAAAGGATCCTTTGCGACGAGTAGAGGACTCTCCACAAGACCATCGACACGACCATCGAGGGAGTTTCTTTATGGATTCATTGCTTTTACATTCTATTTCTTTGATTGTACTTAGCTCCATGGAGAGCTAAACCCCTAGTGGGTACTTGGGTATTTGCGAACCCTAGGATGTATTCGTTTCTTTGAATCTTTTTATTATGCTTTCAATAAATTGATGTTTATTGTGTGTTCCAACCTTGAATGCTTTATTGTATAAACATTTCCCCTAGAGTGACACTAGGGTTGAGAGTTCTCGTTGGTAACCTTGTGAGTGAGTGACACACCACGAGCGTTAGACAAAGCTAGGTTGGAGAGGGTTGAGAGGGTGAGTCGAGAGGAACAGGAGCGTCCCCTTTCCCCTTCGACGTAATAGATTCTACCTCCGTTCCTCGAGTTCTTTGCGACCATAATAGAGTGAATGGTCTAAGGGATGACCCTCCGCTGGGGCTTAGTTGCGTGTGCAATGGAGTGAAACGTTGAGGTGATCTTAGTATCTAGGGCTTAATCGTGGTTAGGGACCTTCCACCTGGACCAAAGGTTTAGGTCTATAATTAGGAAGAGATTTATCACTTGGAATCCCTAGAGCTCATTGCAACTCTATGCGAGTGCGAGGTTGAGAGGTTATCTAATCTCTCCTTCGGGACATGTATAAAGTTAGGCATAGTTGACATTAGATTTGGGACTATGTAATTTAGGATTTCCACGACTCACCATTGCATTGATTATGAAGCATAATAGAGGGTTCTTGCACTTGAAACGATTATCCTAGGCAGAGCATTATCCGGGTACCCCATCTTTATCGATTTCCTTTCCCCCTTCTTTACTTTTACTCTCTTATTTGTTGTTTTTATTGTTGAGAATTGAATCATTGTCACACTTATCATCATTAATCTTTCACATAGCTAAGAATCGAATTAAGTATTTTTATTCCCTATTCCCTGTGGATTCGATACCCGCTCATCCGGGATTATTACTTCGACAAACCCGTGCACTTGCGGGATATACACAAGGGGATCTTGTCAACTGCCATGGCAGAGGAGCTTGATGCTTTGACTCAGACTCATACGTGGGATCTTGTTCCCCTTCCTCCCATGTTATTCCCATCACCTGTCATTGGATCTACCGTGTGAAGACTCGTTCTAACGGGTATCTCGAGCGCTGTAAAGCGCGTTTGGTTGTTCGTGGTTTTCAGCAGGAGTATGGCCGCGACTATGAGGAGACTTTTGCCCCAGTAGCCCACATGCACACTGTGCGCACTTTGGTTGTTGTTGCTGCTGTTCGTGGTTGGGTTCTTCATCAGCTTGATGTAAAGAACACATTTCTTCATTGGGACTTAAAGGAGGAGGTTTACATGACTCCTCCCCCCGGCCTTCGAGTGCCTCCGGGGTCTGTTTGTCGTCTTCGTCGCGCTCTTTATGGTCTCAAACAGGCTCCACGGGCCTGGTTTGAGTGATTCATACAGTGGTTGAGGCTGCTGGTTTCACTCCGAGCATACATGACCCGGTAGTCTTTATTCACTCTTCTTCTCGTGGGCAGACCATTCTTCTTCTATATGTCGATGATATGATCCTTACTAGTGATGACTCTGCTCACATTACCTTTGTGAAGCAGAAGTTATGTGAGACTTTCTTGATGACTGATTTAGGTCCGCTTCGTTACTTCTTGGGTATCGAGATTACTTCTCATCCTGATGGTTACCGTCTTTCTCAGCAGCGTTACACTCGCGACCTACTTGCTCGCTCTGGTTTGACTGATACCCCTATTGCGGCTACACCGATGGAGTTACATTTACAGCTTCGTGCCTCTGATGGGATTCCCTTATCTGATCCTTCCCGCTATCGACATCTGGTTGGCAGTTTGGTCTACTTAGCTGTCACCCATCCAGACATTTCCCATGCAGTTCACATCCTTAGTCAGTTCGTTGCGGCACCCACTTCTGTTCATTATGCTCATCTTATTCGGGTACTGCGATATCTTTGTGGCACTGTATCTCATGGTCTGTTCTACTCACGTCAGTCCACTCTTCAGTTGCAGGCCTATTCTGATGCTACCTGGGCCAGTTGTCCTGATGATCGGGTCTCTGTCACTGGTTATTGTATCTTTCTTGGATCTTCTCTTGTTGTTTGAAAGACCAAGAAACAGCCTACCGTTGCCAAGTCTAGTGCTGAGGCTGAGGTTCGTGCGTTGGCTTCTACCGTCCAGGAGGTGCTCTAGCTGCGTTCGATTCTACAAGATTTTGGTGTACCGATCACCTCTCCCATTCCTATTCACTGTGATAGTACTGGGGCCCTTCAGATTGCTGCCGATCCGGTCAAGCATGAGCTGACCAAACACAATGGTGTGGATGCACACTTCACACGATGCCATGTACGTGCCCAGACTGTGTCACTTCACTATCTTCTTACAGAGGTCCAGGTTGCTGATTTCTTTAACAAGGCGCAGACACGTGATCACCATCTATTCATGTTATCCAAACTCAAGACGTACGATCCGCCTTGAGTTTGAGGGGGGGGGGTGTTAGATGTATTGTTGTATTGTATATGTATGTATGCATGTATATATATGTATAGACGTATATATATATTTATCATGTTCTATATGTAGACCAAAAAGGTCACTCATGTAAGTTGTTCAAGCACATGGACTTGTTCCACCTCTCTCTCTTGTTCTGACATGTGGGATGTACAGTGAATGATGCTATTCTGGCCGCCCAGTTGGCTTTGTATCTGATGCTATGCTCTTGTATTCATGCTGTATGCCAATGAAACCAATTGTTATATCCATATATATATATATAATATGTAATATGCTTTTTTTACATGGTTTTTGGACATTTGGAAGTCCGAGCATTTATGGAAATGAATTTATACTTTTAAATGTGTATGTTTATTATATAATTGTTATATTTATACACCAAACAAACATGCTTGAGAGAGTGAGAGATAATTATATATGTATATATATATATAATATAAATACAATGTTCATACATTTATTCCAATACAGGTGGTGGTATTATTCGATGACAGGCTTTGCAAAGAGGAAGAGAAGGATGTGAATATTTTCCAGTGGCTATCTCATTGAAAACCCATTTGTTTGCAGCTTCAGTGTAATGAACTCCATCCCAAATTATGCTTTTCTCTGGATGTGAACATGATTTCCCCAATAAAACTTCCTCCCCCTCAACTATGCCTTTGTCTCCACATCTCACATTAAAACCAAAGTTATAATCACCACCACCATATCCACAGCATGTTCTCAGTGGCTTCTCAAATCCTGCCAAATAAATAAATTAATTTAATTTTCCATAAAAATTTCAATTTATTATCATGACATATGGCTTTCATTGATTTATTATTCATTATTTTATTAGTAGGTAAGTGTCACACCTAAACAAGACATCAAGCAATAGAAAATTTATGTATATATATCTTCTTACCATACTTTTCTGCCTTGCTAAAAAGATTGTATTTAGCAGTGTAAACATCTACATAGATGAATGTTGCAGAAGGCAGATCTTTTCTGAACTGTGTCACTGTTTTATTGAGCATTCCATTAAATTTTTGTGCTAGTTTATTGAATATCACAGCGCAGCCGACTGAATCGAGTTCCGGGGACGATGATGGTCTTCGGAGAAGAACATAGGTCAGGCAACCTAAAGGACCCGTGTTATGGATCCAAAAGTGTCGCCCGCCGTGTTTATACACCTTCTGCAGTACACACAAGTATTTACATTAAGATAATTCATATTCTCTATTTTTATTATAAATTAAATACGACCACTTACTTTTACGACATCACTGAACACCTTCATTGTCATTCGGATATAATCATCGGCAGATTGATTACTAAAAAAAAGCTCGGTGAGATCGTTTTGACCAATGTCGATTGTATACAAAGCTTTTTTGAAATATTCCTTCTTCGGCATCAAGCTTTTGAAAATTTTCCCTAATATATTATTAACTTTAGTAAGCAGAGTACATGGATAGAGTTGATCAATTTAGTATTTAGTATTAATACTTGCCTTTTTTGGAGATCATGTGAGACCTGGATTTGAACTGAGAGAACTGGGCTAACTGGACTTGTAATGAGAAGGGACTATAGCCACCTTTATTTAGTGGCACAGTTTGTTGCATGATGGTTGATGCAGCAGTGGCAAAGTTGGCACCATGACGGAAGTTAGTGCCTAAAGAGTCTAAGTATGCACTCAAGTATGGCAAATCAAAACTCTTAGCTGAAATTTGATAGTCCATGCATAAATAAAATGAGTTTAGTTTGTACAAATAGCATTTACTTGTAATGAAATTTATATAGATTTACCTATGAAGTCGATAATAAGACGGCCATCGGAGTATCGACCGGCCGGCATGTCAAAGAAGGTCTCTCCATATGGAGACGGGACCAGGTTGAAGGTAGCGGAGAGGCCGCCAGTGTCGGAATTGGAGTCACCGAAGTTAATTATGGCAGGGAATTTGCATGGTGTGCAAGGGGAAGCTTGGAGTGATAAAAACAGGGTGAGACATGTCATGAGGAGGTTCATTTTTCCCCCTTATTTTTGGTTGTATGAAGAGTAGTTGGAATAAGGGTGGTGTTTGTATTTATAGAATTGTTTAAGGAGAGGATGGGGAAGAGGAGCGGGGCGAACCCACTGTAGATCCCCATAGGGCGATGCCAAGCGCTCGGTGGAACAAGTGGGGACGAGGCCGCGCTCACGTGAGCGCTGGAACCACTCATACACAGCCACTATTCACAACTCCCAGAAATATACCTTCAGCCGAAAATCGAATTCTCACCACTTGGTGAGAGCACTATCGGCGACCCGTGAACCAATAGACCCGCAGGTCGTTGGCTTAAAAAGAGGAATTTATTTAAATGTGGAGGAATGAGAGATCAAATAATGGGAACATTGAAAGTTCAAGGACTTTGTGTTTGTTTAGGACGCGATCATTATTTTCTTTGGAATGAGAAAAAAAGAACTATGCCTTCTATATTCATCTCCTAAGTTTTTCTTATTAGTTTGGTATTTTCGTTTTAATGTTTATATATATACATATGAATATTTTTTCGGGATTTAAAAAACAAAAATTTAAATGTTTTTAATGATTATAGTTTCATTATTAGCGTCTTCTTTCCTCATAATTTGTTGTAGTATAAAAATTATTTTTAAAACAGTTCTTTTGATTTTTATTTATTTAGTTTAGTTAAATAAAAGAATTAAAGGAATTAGAAAAGTTAAAACCACATGTTTAAAAGATTTTTTTTTCCAAATAAACGTCTTTTCCAAGGAATTTCTTGGTCATTAAGATATTTGGTTTTAACTAAAAGTCTTTTTATTTAGATGTAAATTGGAATTATAATTTGTTGAGATGTGTACATCAACTCCGCTTTTCTGAATATGTTTGTTTATTTCCAAATTTTTTGTCTCATTTTTTTAAAAGTTCTTCAACACTTTGAACTTTGATCTTAATTTTTTTTTAAAAAAGTCCCAATAATTGAATTGAAAGAAATTATTTTTAAGCTAAAAATAAATGAAAAATGACTTTATTTCGCCAATTTGATTATATATAAACCAAATACAAATTATAATGATTGGAACTAATTAAATCAAATAGGGTGTAAAATGGTAAAAAAGTGTTTAATCTATTGTTCATTAAAGAAAATACATTAATTTGTTGTAAGCATGAGCCAAGCCTTTGGAAATTAGATCAAAACAATGGCCCAAAGAACATTTATTTGGGTAGAAAGATTTGTTGGAAAGGGACATCAAAAGTCATGACTCATGACCCACACCTGACTTGGGCTCACGGTATGGAAACAAGAGAATTTTGTCCATTTCCAAATCTTGTTATATATTTGAAAGAGAGTGATGGAGTTTTTTTTTTCTTTTTAAATAAATGTGGATGAAGTGATGGAATTGGTTATGATTTGCTTCTGCTCCCTTGTTTGTTTTTTTATTTTTCCTTGTTGTCTCTCTTGTTCTTTTCAGTTGTTCTCTCATCACTTTTTGTAGTATTTTATTCCTGATTTTTAATGGATATGATTAATATATTTTTTTTAAAAAATAAAATAGTTATGAACTACCTTATGTTTAATTATTTAAAAATGTTTATTGATACAGATATATATTTTAAATTTATAGAAAGCTTGACCTTGACCCAAAGAAATGACCGAATTGAAGTCTTACGCTAGAGAAGGGAAATGGGTTGAGCAGAGGGAAGCAGGCGGCCCTCCAGATCCTTCAAGTTCTAATATTTTAAATTAATTGTAAATAATTATATATATATATATATATTATTGGTTTAAACTTTAAAATTTACATTTTTTTTGGAATTTATAATTTTGATTAAAATTTAAACTATTTAATTCTACAAACACTAAAACTTTAACTAAGACTTGTAAACTTCTAGATCCTTCAAAAAAACCAACGTCTAGTATAAGATTTCCAAACTTCGACCATTGAACTATGCCATTGTTGATAAAAAATAATAATTTAATTCGGACTATTATTATTGGAATTATCATAATTTGTTTTCAATCTTAGGTCTGCATATGTCACTGAAAGGTGGATCAAACACAACACTCCAAAACATTCATTCAATCATATTAGGCTAAAGCTAGCAAGTAATAACCAAATATAAATGCTCATTATTTACATTTTGTTTCTGTAAATTCATTTCATTGTTTTCAATCTTAGGTCTGCATATGTCACTGAAAGGTGGATCTAACACAACACTCCAAAACATTCATTTCAATCTTATTAGGCTAAAGCTAGCAAGTAATAACCAAATATAAATGTTCATTAATTCATTTTGTTTGAATGATTATTATATGTGAGAAACTTAAACAAAACCAATTTTGAATCATCTATACATATATACATATTATTAAAGTAGATGTATAAACTACTCTGAAAGTAATTCAAGGAATAATTTTAATATTTTCATTTATATTAAATATGGTATTAATAATTAAAAATTTTAATCGCATAATAGGCAGGGGCGGAGGGACAAGGGGGGCAGGGGGCGGCCGCCCCCCTATCGGCGGTAGGGTATGTGGACCCTGTGGCTGGAGAAGCCCTCCGCCCACCTTCCCCGCCAGGGACCGACCCTTTTTTCCGGGTGGCCGGCATCCCTCCTCAACTCCTCAGTCTCCTCTAAAGCTCTAAGCCTCTAACCATGAGACTTCTCCCACTAATATTTGGTCATCACCGCCACCCACCTGCAGGCTGCAGCAGCGCAAGCTATGCAACCGGAAGGGAGAATGTAGAGCCGCCGCTCACCAAGGAATGCTTTGGAATTGGGATTAACAATGATAATTGACAAGGTCTAATCACATTTAAAATGGCCAATAAAAATTCGAAACGTGTTACTTTGCAAAGTGATATTCTTTGAGTCTTTCTCATTCAATTTCATCCGTTTTGAAAGAGCTGTGAGCCTGGGAACAGAGATCCTGAATTTTCATTATAAACCAACACTTGCAACTCAAGTTATAATCCCCATCTATTTTCTCTCCAACTTTTTTGATCTCTTTGTCGGTAGGTGAATTTTTTTTTAATCTTCTTATTTGTTTCGTTATTATTATTTTTTGTCATTTATGAAATAATTTTTACAAAATTATTTGAAATGTTTATGAATTAAGATTGATTAATATAATATGTGGATTGATATCATACTATTGTTGATTATTAGATTTAGAGATGTGTCATGCAAATTGATATCATTAATTTAATTTATAGATTTGAGTGATATTAAAATCAAAATTTGTGATTTACTAATAAATAAAAAATTTTATCTTAAAAAAATTTTAAATATAAGTTATCACTTTAAAATAAAATTTCATTTCTAGTTAGTAATATCTTAAATTTAAAAAATAACCCAAATTAAAGATTTTTAAAATTATCGAAATAAATTGAGAAAATTTATTTAAAATATAATCATTAATTTAAATAACATATGGTGTTATATTCACTTAACATAATCATCAAATTCGTACGAGCTCATCATAATTCTATTAAATAAGTTTTTTAATTTAAAATATTATTTATATTTATATAACTAATATGAGTTATAAGTTTATAACTATACATGTGGATAAAAATAGTTATTTTAAGATAATAATAAATTATAATTATGCTCTTATTTTATTTATTGAATTCTAACTTATTGTTTCTCAAAAAATTTAAATTTATACTTTTTATTTTAAATAATAAATTTAAACGTATAACATATGGCCACTTATCATATTTCTTCAAAATAATTTTTTTAATTTAAAATACTATTTATAATTATTTAACTATAATTTATAACCATAATGATAAAATATAATTATTTTTTTGTCCTTATTGAATTTTAACTATCCCACTCATCATAATTGTATTAAATAAGATTTTTTTAATTTAAAACTAAAATATTATATACATTTATATAACTAGTATAAGTTATAACTATATATGTGGATAAAAAAATTATTTTATAATGATATATTGTAATTATGTTTTTATTTTATTTATTGGATTCTAACTTATTGTTCTCCAAATTTAAATTTATACTATAATTTTATTTTAAATATTATGAGTTAAGGTGTAAACCTAGTTCAATATGATTAGGAGAAACTATCCAATTTAGTGTTACACATATTTGATTGAACAATTTATGAATTTATGATTTAGTTCAAATCATTTATATATTTAATTTGATCAATTTCATAGATATGGAGAGGTTCTTTAAATCTATACCAAAAAAGTATTGAAGTAAGAACGAGTTCAACGTATGATGCAAGTATTGTTGCACAAAAGAAAAACCGTGTTGAGTTTGATCCGAGTGATATTATCACCGACCCAGGGCTTCAAAAACCAATTGATGAATATGACACAGGAATAAGAGATCAAAGTAAGGAGAGAGTATTTGTTAATGGGTCCATGTCAACCAGTTGGCCACAATTTTCCTAGAAAATAATAAGGAAAAGATTTAAGAAACTTTAAAGAAGTGTGGTTTTAGAAAATTGATTGGTTGGAATATAGTGTGGAGAAAGATGCAGCTTATTGTTTCTATTGTTATCTTTTTAAGCAGTCAAGGGGAGATAAACTTGGGATTGATGCCTTCACAAAGACAGGGTTTAGCAATTGGAAAAAGGCCATGGAAGTTCTCACTGAGCATGTTGGTGGAGTTAATAACAACCATAACAATGCAAGGCGACATTATGAGGATTTAAAAAATCAGAGGCAAAGCGTGTTGCACATATTCTATTCTCATAGCAGAGAGATGGAGATTGCATATAGAGCTCGTGTCACTGCTGTTTTGCGTGTTGTTAGATTTCTTCTGCTGCAAGGTCATGCTTTTCGTAGACATGATGAATCTTTTAGTTCCACAAATAGTGGTAACTTTCTAGAGATGCTGAATTGGTATGGGACAGAAGTTGAAAGTGTTGGTCGTGTGATTAATGAAAATGCTCCTGAAAATAATCAAATGACTTCTCTACAAATACAGAAAGAGTTAGTGAGGGCTTGTGCAGAAGAGGCCACACGGGTCATTATTGATGAGATTGGAGATAATCATTTCTCTATACTTCTTGATGAGTCTCGTGACAAATCAATAAAAGAGCAAATGGCTGTGATTGTGAGGTTTGTGAACAAGCAAGGCCAAGTAATTGAAAGATTTCTTGATGTTGAACATGTTGTCGATACTTCAACGCCTTCATTAAAGACAACTTTGGATGGATTGTTTGCCCGTTGTGGTTTATCTATTTCTAGATTGAGAGGGCAGGGGTATGATGGAGCCTCTAATATGAAAGGGCAATTTAATGGGTTGAAGACATTAATTTTGAATGAAAATCCATTTGCTTTTTATGTTCATTGCTTTGCCCACCAATTGCAGTTGGCTATCGTCACTATGATTGTGAACATTGTAGGGGTTTCTTGCAAAAGGAGAGATGTGTTGCTTCAGAAGCATCATGATAAGATTGTGGAGAAATTGGAAAAAGGTGAAATCTTTTCAGGAAGGGGCAAACATCAAGAGACTAATCTTGGAAGATCTGGTGATACTCGGTGGGGATAACATTATACGACTTTAATCGGTATTAGAGGTGTTAGAGAATGTGTGTAATGATGGGAATGTTGCAGAACAAAGAGGCATAGCATCAGGTTTGATACAAAGGATGGAGAGTTTTGAATTTATATTTATCTTGCATCTGATGATCAAAGTATTGGGATTAACTAATGACTTGTCAAATGCCTTACAGCAGAAAGATCAAAACATTGTTAATGCAATGTGGTTGATTGTAACTGTGAAAGAACTTATGCAAGACTTGAGAAAAAATGGATGTGGTACATTTTTAGAAGAAGTCAGGAGCTTCTATGTTGCAATGTCAGTTTCAGTGCCTAATATGGAAGATAGTATACCAGTTCGAGGTCATTCGAGACGTGGAGGGCAATTGGTTATTTATTACCATCATTATCATGCGGAGATCTTTATTGCCGTGATTGATTTACTTGCTACTAAGATGAATAACCGATTTAGTGAATTTTCTACAGAGTTATTAAGATGTATTGCTTGTCTTGATCCAAGAAACTCTTTTTCCAGATTTGATCATGGCATGCTTGTTTGACTTGCTCAAATTTACTCTAATGATTTCTCCACATCCGATCGTCTTATCTTGAAAGAGCAACTTCGCACATATATTCATGATGTGAGAAGAAATTCTGATTTTTCAAATTGTCATGATCTTGCAAGTCTTGCTATGAAGATGGTTCAATTTGATAAACATTTGACTTTTCTATTGGTTTATCGCCTTATCGAATTGGCATTGATCTTACCGGTGGCAACAACAATAGTTGAAAGAGCATTCTCAGCAATGAATATTATCAAAACAGATTTGCGAAACAAAATAGGCGATGAATGGTTGAACAATATGATGGTTTGCTATGTTAAGCGAGAAATGTTTGCTAAAATTGATGAAGACATAATATTGCAATGTTTTCAAAACATGCAAAATCGAAAGATTCAACTCCCTCCTCGCAGTAATTAAAGGTATTTTTGTTTTGTATTCTAAAATAATTTTCTTAGTGTATTATTTGAATTTTTGATATAAAATTTTGTTATTTGAATTTTTTTTTTAAATTTGCAACTCGCCCACCTTCCCCCCTTGCTTTCATTATGGGCATTAAATCATTTTTATATTAAATATTTAATAGGATGTTCTAATGGAAATGGATGGTAATTGGAGAGGGTTTTAAAGAAGATTTTAATTTTTATTTATTTATTTTTTGTAAAGTGGCATTGATTTCATCGTAGCTATTAAATTGGTTTTATATTAAATCCTTCCTTTTTTTTTAGTTTTTGGTTTAAAAAATATTTAACAATATTATTTGGTATTATATTTAAATATTAAAAATGCAAAAAAAAAATGAAACTAATAGATAATATAAATATATTAAATAAGATCTTATAATGAAAACGGATGGTAATCTCATTATAGAGAGTTTCAAAGAAGATATTTAAACTCTTTTTTAAAGAATTTCCCTAATTGTATTATGAACATATAAGATTTGAAATGGCTCGCTCAGGAAAGACATTTAGGACATTATGAAGTTCAGAGTAATACTGAATGACGAATGTAATGTATATATGGGTGGGAATATTCGTGTAATTTAATATAACCATGTTTGGTTGAACTCTTTATTACTTTGGTTTTTCACGAGAAATCAATTTGTTAAAATATAAAAGTTATAAGACACATGCAGAATCCAAGATAGACACCAAATTTGCGTGGTAATAGGATTACCACTTTTCTTGGTAATATTTATATAAGTTGAAATGTGATATTACCATACAGATATCACTTAATACTGACGCCAAACATGGTATATATTTTCGATTACTACCACTGTATACACAGCATCGTTTCTCATTACCAAACCAAACTGACCCCTTAAATGGAATTGATTTCATATGAGCATTAACTCAATTTTATATTAAACATTTAATAAGACCTACCCATGGAAACGGATGGCCTTTGGAAATTGAAAATCTTTGCTAAATTTATTTGGAATTATTTGTTTAGAAAAAATAAACAACATTTATTTGGTATTATATAAAATATTAAAAATAAAAAATATTGTGTTATTAATAAAAATATATAATTAAATGAATAAAAATTACTGACATTTATTTGGTATTACATTAAATTACAACATGGGCTTTACTCTTTTTAAAACTATCAATAGTTTCATATTTATTAAATGATATAGATTAAGTTAATGGGAAGATGAATAAACAATTGTAGAAGAATATGAAAAATCTAAAATTAATTAAATTAAATGATTGTGTTAATATATATTGCTCATATTCTAATGAATATGAATAACAATTCCCTTTTTTGGTACAAGTTTGTTTTTAACATAACTGCCTATAATGTTACTATTTAGTTTATAATAATTTTGTTATTTTTTTAATAGCATACTATTTTTTTTATTACATTTAAGTTTTTATTTATATTAGTTATTATATTAATAATTGAAAAAACTTTAATTGCACTTATTTATTTATACAAAACTCCAATACGATGCCAAGGAGAATGCTTAGTACTATTAAAGTAGATGTATAGACAGCTCTGAGAGCTATTCAAGGTATAATTTTAATATTTTTATTTATATTAAATATGTTATTAATAATTAAAATTTTTAATTGCATCATAGGCATTGATTTCATCATGGAATTAAATCGGTTTTATATTAAATATAGGATGTTCTAATGAAATGGATGGTAATTTAATTGGAGAGGGCTTTAAGGAAGTTTATTATTTAAAAAAAAAATTATATATATTTAAAGTGGCATTAATTTCATCATGATCATTAAATCGGTTTTATATTAAATCCTTCCTATTTTTTAAAAGTTGTTGGTTTAAAAAACATTTAACAATATTTATTTGGTATTTAAATCGGTTTTATATTAAATATTTAATATGATGTTCT